>NC_041389.1:160342383-160464547 GCF_002162155.2 Triticum dicoccoides
CTTGGGGGGTGGGGGTCGAGCTCTGCCGGAAGGAGGTGGCCGACGCGCGCGGGAATGGAGATGGAGGCCGGGGGCTCTGACTTGGATTGGATCTGGGCGGCGGCGGCAATTGGGAGAAGGGGGCTAGGATTTCGTGGGTGGACGAGGATGAGAGGGATACGGGGTGATTCGGGAGGGGGTGAGAGCGATGAGGGGGGTGTGGGCTGTCGTTGGATCCAGGCGCATCCGACGGTGCTTAAGCCATGATCCGCGTGAGCTGATTTTAGACCAATCAGAATAGAGTATCCCCTTTGATGATGTTAAGACCATTTAAATTGGTCATAATCGATTGAGAATAAGATTTTGAATCATATCTGTTATTTGACTACCTAAGAAATTTATAAAAATATGGAAATAAAAAACCTTCACATTTGTGTCACCAAGTGTGAACTACTTTTCAGTAAAAATAACAAACTTTGAATATTATTAATATCATTAAAAAAAGTGTTCTAAGATATGAGTTTTTTGTAAGAGGATCATTTTTCGAGTGTCCAAAATGATATTTTTATAAAGAACCTAGCAAATATTTGTTGCAAATTTGGAGCACATCAATTTTATAATTCACAATCATAGCACATGTGGAGCACATCAAATACTTTTTCAACCTTATGTAGTTGTGTTTTTCTATTTGTTTCTCTTGTGTTTTTTGCACAAGGGTGCATTTTGGAATGGCATAGTTCGTTCAAATTATCTCATATTGTGCACAAGGGTGCATATTGGAATGACAAATAATGTTGCCTAAGTAAGTTTTCATTTTCTTTGGACGAAAAATCAATTTTCCATTTTTCGAGTGCCCAAAAGGAGGGTTTTTTTGTGAAGGAACTACCATATATTTGTTGCAAAATTGGACCAAGTCAATTTTATAAAATACTAGGCCATATTTAATGCACAATTGACCAAATGGTTGGGTGTAAAAAGTTTTGATCCACCTCTCGTGAAAAAGACAAATTTCCGCCGATTCAGGTGGAAGCAGGTCAAATTTGAACTGTAGCTGCTTGTAGTTTGCTCTTTATTTTTTCCAAAAATCATTTCTAGGTACAAAAGTATCTTTTTAATAAGAGAAACACTAAAAAAATACCAAGATTCAACCACTAGCTAGGAACGGTCAAGCCCGTCGTTTTGACCGCATTTTGAAACGGGCGTAAAAAATTTAAAAAAATCAAAAAATTGGAAAACCTTCGCATTGTGTCATTATATGTGGCCAAGTTCACAGGAAAAATAACGAACTTGTAATGCGGAAATTATTTTAAAAAAGTGTTATTAGAAATGAGCTATCACGTATGGAGATCAATGGCTTTCAAGCCAAATGATCAATCTTATGGCCACATTCATGGCATAGTTTGTTCAAATGATCTCATATTGTGCACAAAGGTGCATATTGGAATGGAAAACAATGTTTCCTAAGGAAGTTTTCATTTTCTTTGGACAAAAAAACCATTTTTTATTTTTTGAGTGCCCAAAAGGAGGTTTTTTTGTGAAGGACCTCCCAAATAATTGTTGCAAAATTGTTTGATGGCGAGACATCGAGGTTTGGACGGTGGCCGAGGGCCCCAACTCTTGAGCGCGTAAGCTCGCATGCCCGCCGCGTGGTCACCGCGTGACCGTGGTGTTGCCATGTGTTCTGGGTGGCCTAGGCATGTCTAGTGGGCTGGGCACTCCCCAGGTAGGTGCTAGGAAGAAAATCACAACATAAGATTCTCACGAGGAGACCGATCGATGCTCAAACATGAATTAGCAGCCAAGTGTTTTATTTGCGGTACGGGAAATGCACATGGCTAATGGGCGTGAGTTTTGGCTGAGGATGATCAATTACTAAGAAGACCGTCTTCACAAATTTTCACCTCAAAAGGAGGAGCCTAGGTGGTACTTGCTTTACAAACTACCACACTGGACATAAATACGAATGTTGAAGCTGGGCTCAAAATAATGAATGGATTGAGCTGGCATTTGGTGGAGGATGGTTATTTGGGCATAGGAAAGCACTGTAGAAAATGGATACCATTTGGACATGCCAAAGTGGTACTTCCTTCACAAAGTGCTGCTCTGATCAGAATAGGAAAATGAATATTTTTGAATTATTTTTGAACTAGGCAAGGAAGGTTTTTACATATTTGATGAAGATATGACCCAAAGAATTTATGAGATTTTTTGGGAATTTTGGGAATAATAGAAATATAGGTTGCTTCACAACCTAGGGCAAAAACCGCCACATGGACATGACACATAGGCAAAACTGATGAGATGGCGCCTAGTCATCACAACTCACCACAATCTACAAGGCTATGACCATCTATATTGGTCATTAACAACTAGAAATAAGGCAGCGGACTAGCACTATTTGCTTTGTGACCTTTTCGTGTAAGGAAATTATGACCTTTTTGACCAAAATGGTCGCAATGGTTTAGGGTTTGGAGCCCCTCGAACAGCTTTTGAACAATTGGTCTGAAATGGTCATAGATCTATGACTAATTCTTCCGGGGTCACTGACAAAAGGTCACTAGTTGACATATTTCTTGTAGTGACGAATGAAATTGATGATCAAAAGAGACTCAGACTCCGGGAAGAAAAAGGGTGGTTGGGCGGGAAAAATGAAGGCACCTGGAAGGGAGAACCAACGAATATCTTGAAGAGAAAACACCGATTGAAAGAAAGCAAAGGCTTCACACGAGTAGGATGGATACTCAATTACGGACTCCGGCTCCGAGAAGAAAATGGGTGGGCGGGTGGGAAAAAGAAAAAAACTGAGGATTGAACTTGACAAAGATGAAGAGGCTCGAGTCAACTTGACGAGAAATGCACCGGATAAAAAGAGCTGAGAACCAACGCTCAGAAAACCAACCGCGTGATCCTAAAGAAGAATTTGAAGGGGAAGAGTAGTAATTCAAAACACCTATGTCAAGATTCCTCATCAGAGCGACGAAGGGACTGAGGAGTAAAAAGAGTTCCTACTCTCTGATACAACTAGACTCCGAAAACAGTTTTCTTCTAGACTCGACAACGGCCAACTACGATCAATCAAGGGGGGGATCCTATGGTCGGTCGAGGCTCTGATACCAACTTGTCACGCCCAATATGTGACCCTATCCTAAAGGAACTCGAAGGTCCCACTAAGGATAGAAGTGCATATTGGAGATGCTTTTCCAAGGTGGATATCATTACATCATACCATTACATAATAGTTGGGGATACATACAAGAGGCATACAATGCCACACGGATACAACAATGTCATACACAAGAGCATCATCCGACTATGGATGAAACACAAATGGAAACTCAAACGACATCCAACCTGCTAGCCCAGGCTGCCGACCTGGAACCTATCCCATGATTGAAGAAGAAGCAGAAGAAGAACTCCAAAACAAGTAAACATCGCTCTCGCGTCATGATCATCGCATAACCTGTACCTGCAACTGTTGTTGTAGTAATCTGTGAGCCACGAGGACTCAGCAATCCCATTACCATGTGTATCAAGACTAGCAAAGCTTAAAGGGTATGGAAAGAATAAGTGGTGAGGTTGCCGCAGCGACTAAGCATATATGGTGGCTAACATACGCAAATAAGAGCGAGAAGAGAAGCAACACAACGGTCGAGAAGCTAGAAGTGATCAAGAAGGGATCCTGAAACTACTTACGTTGAAACGTAACACAAACCGTGTTCACTTCTCCACCCACTCGAAAAGAGACCATCACGGTTACATACACGGTTGGGTATTTTAATTCAAATTTGATGTCAAGTTCTCTACAACGGGATATTAAAAACTCCCATCTGCCACATAACCGCGGGCACGGCTTTCGAAAGATCAAACCCTACAGGGGTGTCCCAACTTAGCCCATTATAAGCTCTCACGACCAACGAAGGATATTCCTTCTCCTAGGAAGACCCGATCAGTCTCGGAATCCCGGTTATAAGACATTTCGGCAATGGTAAAACAAGACCGGCAAGACCACCCTACTGTGCCGACAAATCCCGATAGGAGCTGCACATATCTCGTTCTCAGGGCACACCGGATGATCAATCCATACAACTAAAACCAGACCTCAAGTTTCCTCGAGGGGGCGCGGCAAAGGGCTCTAGTTTGGACCAACACTCAGAGGAGCACTGGCCCGGGGGGGGGGGTTAAAATAAAGATGACCCTTGAGTTTGCATAACCCAAGGGAAAAAAGGCTTAGGTGGCAAATGTTCAAACCAAGATTGGGCCTTGGTGGAGGAGTTTTATTCAAAGCGAACTATCCAGGGGGTCCCATACACCCGGCCGTGTAAGGAACGCAAAATCAAAGAACATAACACCGGTATGACGGAAACTAAGGCGACAAGAGTGGAACAAAACACCAGGCATAAGGCCGAGCCTTCCACCCTTTACCCAGTATATAGATGCATTAATTAAATAATAGATATTGTGATATCCCAACATAATCCTGTCCAGCATGGAGCAATCTTCGACATCACCTGCAACTAACAATGCTATAAGAGGGGCTGAGCAAAGCGGTAAAATAGCCAAGCAACGGTTTGCTACGAAGGGTGAAAAAGGTTAGAGGACGACATGGCAACTTGGGAGGCTTGATAAACAAGTGATAGGTAGCGCAACATAGCGATAGAACGAAGCAACTAGCATAGCAATGATAGTAGTGAGATCCAGGGTGACGGTCATCTTGCTTGAAATCCCGCTAGGAATAAGATCGAGTCCATGAAGAAGACGAATGGGCGTAGAAGAACCAAGCGTAGTCGAACGAATCCTCACGACCGCAACGAAACAAGAACTATCGAGAAGAAGCACAACCGAAAATAAGCAAACAGCAATGTAAACACACAACACATAAACATGATATGATGGTCAACCAAGTACGATTCATGACAAAGGCTATATGATGCTACTCTTGGCAAGAGATGATGCATACGAGAGCAACATATCAAAGCAATTTTAAATGAGGCCGGAAACAACATATAACTAATCCGGTAAGTCCTCATATGCAAATTTCGAAATTGGTTCAGAACTGAATAAACCTAAAGTTGAAGTTGTTAAATAGCAAGTCAAAATGCACCAAGATGATCTACACGAAATTCTAGTCAAGTTCCAAATAAAGTTCATTTAATTCAGAGCTACGGCCTAAAAGATATGAGCAAAACAAGTCAAACTTGGCATTGATGCAAAATACATTGAAACATCAAGCAGACGCTCCCAAAACATAGATGCTACATGATAAGATGAAACTAAATGCATAATCAAGCAAGTTTCATATAGAGCATGCTCAAAACGGAGCAATGGTGCAAAGCATACACTGCAAACAAGACATAACAAGAATCTTCCCAAAACAGCAAGTAGGCATTTGGCAAACATCAAAATAACCTGCTACAGGAAGCAAATGAGCACAAACTTGACATGCACTTCATGTACAGATAACATACGTCAATATCATTAATGGTTCAGGTACATATGCATCAATATTAAACCAATATGATCAATGCAAAATGCAACTTTATAACACAGCAACATATGCATGATCAGAGTTAATATGATGGCAACTTGAGAGCAAGAAAGTGACAATCTATTGCAAGTGAACATAGCAACCAGGGGCATGCATTCAATGTACATAGAACAAAGAGAAAATAACACCATGGCATCTTATACATATGACTCATGGATCAGTGGGAACCAACAAGACAAAATTAAATGTTGAAATAGTTTCAGCAAGTGTAAAACAGTAATATTATAATAGCATTTTTGCAAGCATGGAACATAGGCATATGACATCCAAAATTAGCAAGCATGGCATGTGAACAGATTAATCATAGCATACTTCAAAACATGTAATTGTAACATCTCCAGAAGGTGCATGGATTAATTGGTAGCATCAAGCAAACATGGCAACATGATATAGCAGTTTCAGCATGGACAGAAAGTTAATAGCAAGTGGCTCACTTCACAAGCTTGATGCACTCACTACAGGGCATATAAAAATACATGGATTGCACCTATGTTAGGATGGTATAAATAAGCTCCTAAAACATGTAGACATCATGCCCATAGGATGCACACGCAAAGTGCAACAAAAATGACAAATCAACAAGTTACAGCAGGTTTCAGTAGTTTACAGCAACATGCACTTTTGCAACAGAGATTAAAATATCAAGATGCACCCTAAAATGAACGCAAAGCACACTAATGTGTAGAGAATGAAGAGCAGAACATTTGCATATCAATATTATCGTCATAGTATCAACAGGGACAAAGTTGTGGCACTCACAAGATGGACAAATGATGTTGACAATCAGCAGATTCCAGCAGATTATATTACTTAGCAGTTTTGCAACCAAGATTTAGACATCAAGAACTCAAACAAGCATGCCACAGTGGACTGAATTGAGGAGCATCTCACAATGAACATTTTGACATATCATACATGCAAATCGGAGCGACATGCAAAAAATTACAAGCAATCAAAGATGCACACATATCATGAGTTTTCTGGGGACCTGGCCAAAATTCACCTCGCAGAAATGGGACGGAGAGGTCCCCGGACGAAGAGGAGTGGGACGGGGCGTTTGGTTCAGCATGGTGGTGGATCTCATCCACCCTATAGGTTCCGGGCTGGATTTCTCCTGATCCGGCCGGAGTTGGCGACGGCGCACCGGTGGCGAGGTCGGCGGGACCGGCGAACGGCGGCGGAAAGCGGGCTCCCAGCGGCGGGG
The DNA here is from genome assembly GCF_002162155.2 of Triticum dicoccoides. NCBI lineage: Eukaryota > Viridiplantae > Streptophyta > Magnoliopsida > Poales > Poaceae > Triticum > Triticum dicoccoides. Next base: position 160,349,112 of record NC_041389.1, read on the forward strand.
TCGGGTCCGCTGGCGGCGGGTGGAGGGAGCCAGGCGGTGCGGCGTATGGTATCGGAGGCGCGGCGGGGCTACGACTGCGGCGAGGTAGGTGGCACCGGGCAGCGGGGCACACGGCGGCGGCGGGAGGCGAGGCGGCTCGGGGCCGCCGGCAGTGTAGAGCGACGGGTGATGCGGGGGCGCGGCCCGGTCGGCCCGGGGGCGGGCTGGCAATGGGCCTGGATGGGCCGGCGGCGGAGGAGAGAGATAGAGCTGCGGGGGGGACGTGGCGGCCTCCCATTGGTTCGGGCGCGGCGGCGGGCATGTTCGGCCATCTGGCGGACATGCCCGGCTGCGGGATGGGGAGGAGACTAGTGTTTCATCCGCAAATTTGGAAGGGGGAGGCATATTTATAGGTAGAAGGAGCTAGGAGAGTCCAAATGTGGTGCGGTTTTCGCCCACACAATCGTGATCCAACGACGGAGAGCATGGAGGGGTTCTGGATGGGCTAGGTGGGCTGTGTGAAGAGGAGCTAGGATGCAAAGAGAAGGGTGTTTTGGGTTAACTCGGTTAACCGTTGGGGCATCAAACGACCTCCAAATGGAACGAAATTTGACGGGCGTGATGACCCACAAGTGTAGGGGATCAATCATAGTCCTTTCGATAAGTAAGAGTGTCGAACCCAACGAGGAGCAGAAGGAAGTGATAAGCGGTTTTCAGTAAGGTTTTCTCTACAAGCACTGAAATTGTAGGTGATAGATAGTTTTGTGATAAGATAAATGGTAACGAGCAACAAGTAAATAAAGTTCATCAAGGTGGCCCAATCCTTTATGTAGCAAAGGATAAGCCTAGACAATTTCTAATAATGATAAAGGAGCTCCCGAGGACACATTGGGAATTATCGTCAAGCTAGTTTTCATCACGTTCATATGATTCGCGTTCGGTACTTTGATAATTTGATATGTGGGTGGACCGGTACTTGGTTACTGCCCTAACTTGGACAAGCATCCCACTTATGATTAACCCCTATTGCAAGCGTCTGCAACTACAAAAGAAGTATTAAGGTAAACCTAACCACAACATTAAACATATGGATCCATATCAGCCCCTAACGAATCAACGCATAAACTAGGGTTTAAGCTTCTGTCACTCTAGCAACCCATCATCTACTTATTACTTCCCCATGCCTTCCTCTAGGCCCAAATAATGGTGAAGTGTCATGTAGTCGATGTTCACATAACACCACTAGAGGAGAAGACAACATACATCTCATCAAAATATCGAACGAATACCAAATTCACATGACTACTGATAGCAAGACTCCATCCATGTACTCAGGAACAAACGTAACTACTCACAAAGCATATTCATGTTCATAATCAGAGGAGTAATAATGTGCATAAAGGATCTGAACATATATGATCTTCCACCAAGTAAACCAATTAGCATCAACTACAAGGATTAATCAACACTACTAGCAACCCACAGGTACCAATTTGTGGTTTTGATACAAGATTGGATACAAGAGATGAATTAGGGTTTTGAGAGGAGATGGTGCTGGTGAAGATGTTGATGGAGATTGACCCCCTCCCGATGAGAGGATCGTTGGTGATGACGTTGGTGATGATTTCCCCCTCCCGGAGGGAAGTGTCCCCGACAAAACAGCTTCGCCAGAGCCCTAGATTGGTTCCGCCAAGGTTCCACCTCGTGGTGGCGGAGTATCGTCCCGTAAGCTTGCCCATGATTTTTTCGAGGGTAAAATCAATGATATAGCAGAAGATTGTCGCCGGAGGCCCACCAGGGGGCCCAGGAGATAGGGGGCGTGCCCTATAGGGGGGGGGTGCCCCTGTCTCCTGGACAGGGTGTGGGCCCCCTGGCATATTTCTTTCGCTCAGAAACTCTTAAGAATTCCAAAAGGCTGTTTCGTGGAGTTTCAGGACTTTTGGAGCTGTGCAGAATAGGTTTCCAACGTTTGCTCCTTTTCCAGCCAGAGTTCCAGCTGCCGACATTCCCCCTCTTCATGGTAAACCTTGTAAAATAAGAGAAAATAGCCATAAGTATTGAGATATAATGTGTAATACCAGCCCATAATGTAATTAATATTGATATAAAAGCATGATGCAAAATGGACATATCAACTCCCCCAAGCTTAGACCTCGCTTGTCCTCAAGCGGAAGCCGAAATCGAAAAATATGTCCACATGTTTAGAGATAGAGGTGTCGATAAAAATAAAATACGGACATGAGGGCATCATGATCATTCTAATAACAGCAACATATATAGATTTTGGCATATGATTTCCTATGCTCAAGTAACAAGCAATTCACAATGTCAAGTATGGTTCAAGAACTTCATTGGGAACTAAGAAACTATAATCTCAGTCATTGAAGCAATTGCAATTTATCGTAACATCAGAAAGAGTCAATAATAGAGCTTTCCAGCAAGCTCACATACTCAACTATCTCGTAGTCTCCTACAATTGCTAACACGCACGCAGTACTTGTGGTTATAGAGTTTTAGCCGGACACTGAGAAAGATAGGGGCTTATTGTGTTGCCTCCCAATGTATTCACCTTTAGGTGATGTCAACAATAATAGCCCATGCTAACTTACATCCAATTGGATATATATATCATGATCTTTCAAACACGAAGAGCTTGCCAAAGGATAGAATGAAAAAGGGAAAGGTGAGGATCACCTCGACTCAAGCATAAAGTAAAAACATGAAGTAAAAGATTGGCCCTGGAAGCAGAGGTTGTCATGCGCGTTTAGGGTTGATGCACAAAATCTTAATGCAAAAGAACGTCACTTTATATTGCCCCTTGTATGTGGACCTTTATTATGCAGCCCGTCGCTTTTATTACTTCCACAACAAGTTCGTACAAAGTTTATTTTCTCTGCACTAATAAGTCATACATATTTAGAGAGCAATTTTTATTGCTTGCACCGATGACAACTTACTTGAAGGATCTTACTCAATCCATAGGTAGGTATGGTGGACTGTCATGGCAAAACTGGGTTTAAGGGTATTTGGAAGCACAAGTAGTATCTCTACTTGGTGCAAGGAATTTGGCTAGCATGAGGGGGAAAGGCAAGCTCAACATGTTTGGAAGGTCAATGACAATATACTTTAACTGAGATGTCGGAAAACATAAACCATTACGTTGTCTTCCTTGTCCAACATCAACTCTTTTAGCATGTCATACTTAATGAGTGCTTCACAATTATACAAGGTGTCCAAGATAATGTATTTGTATGTGAACCCCTCTTTCCTTATCACTTCCTATTAATTGCAACGATGACGAAGGCTACGTTCATCAACTCTCAACAATTTTTATGCCTCATACTTTCTATGTGTGAAGTTATCACTATCCATAAGATCAATATGAACTCTTTTATTCTTTCTACTTTCTAAAGATCATAGCAACATAGCACATCCCTTGAGTCAACACTAATCGTTATTATAGATAACTCAAGGACTCAATTACAAAAAGAGATCACAATGCAAAACTCAAAACTACTTGATCTCAAAACTTGAATCTACTAGATCAAGATACTACTAAAAGGATCGAACTAAATAAAACGGTAAAGATAGGAGTGTGATGGTGATACAATACCGGGGCACCTCCCCCAAGCTTGGCAGTTGCCAAGGGGAGTGCCCATACCCATGTGATTATGTCCTCGGAGGTGGTGATGGTGGAGTTGTTGCCTTTTTCTTCTCTAGCTTGCGTCTGAGGCTAAAATTTTCCTCCCTCGGATCCTCATTCTCGAGATCAAGTTTCATTATCTTTTTGCATAGTGCTGCCTTGCTGTCCTCCAAAAAACGTGGTGGGATAGATTGGACCTTAGGGAGGCCTGACTTCTTGAACTCCACATGCATATCACCAGGTTGAGGTAGTGGATCGTCCTCTTCATCGGAGCTTGTATCCTCCTTCCCCTTTGGATGATAGTCTTATTCTTCCTCCGCGGTCCAGCCATAATGTTCCACATCCCCATATGCTTTTGGGTTTGCGATATAATCAGCCATGTAGCTCTCCCCCTCCAAATCTTGGGATGACATCTTGCTCTATTCTGCAACAGGAACAGCTCGAAACGAAAACAATGGATATTTGCGTGATATGGTGGTCAAAACCTTCGGGAGTATACATAATGAATTTTAACCGACCAAAATACGTAACGTGCAAGAAAACGGAGTCTGGGAGGCACACGAGGTGCCCACGAGACAGGGGGGTGCGCCCTACAGGGGGACGCACCCTCCACTCTCGTGGGGGCCTCGTGTCCCTTTCAAACTACTTCTTTCTTCCTAAAATTCTTAAGTATTCCAAAACTGATAAAAATTGCCATTGGAGTTGTTTTGGAGTCGGTTTACTTACCGTACCACATACCTATACCTTTTCGGAGTCCAGAACGTTCTGGAAAGTGTCCCTTATGTATTCCTCAGGGGTTATGGTTTCAATAATATTGGTTTCAACATTGATATGATTACCTGAAATATAGTGTTTAATTATTTGATCGTTTACCACATTCGGATTTGTGCCTTCGAAGTTGTTGATTTTTATGGCACCAGAACGATAGACCTCCTCGATAACGTAGGGATCTTCCCATTTTTAGAGAAGTTTTCCTGCAAAAAATCTTAAACGAGAGTTGAATAATAAAACATAATCTCCTACATTAAACTCATGCTTTTGTATCCTCTTATCATGCCAGCGTTTGACTTTTTGTTTGAAAATCTTGGCATGCTCATAGGCTTGGGTTCTCTATTCATCAAGTGAGCTAATATCAAATAACCTCTTCTCACCGGCCCATCACCGTCCAGCAAGCATACGATGGAATTACTCACGCACGGAGGTGAGCATCATGAAATTGGTGATGGAGGATGGCTGATGATGACGACAGTGACGAATCCCCCTCTCCGGAGCCCCGAACGGACTCCAGATCAGCCCTCCCGAGAGAGATTAGGGCTTGGCGGCGGCTCCGTGTCGCAAAACGCGATGAAACTTTCTCTCTGATTTTTTTCTCCCTGAATGTGAATATATGGAGTTGGAGTTGAGGTCGGTGGAGGTCCAGGGGGCCCACGAGATAGGAGGCTGCGCCCTAAGGGGGGGGCGCCCCCTGTCTCGTGGACAACCTGTGGGCCCCCTTGCATTGATTCTTTCGCCAAAAATTCTTATTAATTCCAAAAAGTGCCTCTGTGGATTTCCAGGACATTCCGAGAACTTTTCTTTTCTACACATAAAACAACATCATGGCAGTTCTGCTGAAAACAGTGTCAGTCCGGGTTAGTTTCATTCAAATCATGCAAGTTAGAGTCCAAAACAAGGGCAAAAGTGTTTGGAAAAGTAGATACGTTGGAGACGTACCACTCCCTTTCTATCAATAATATGCAAGTCAAATTCTTGGAGCAAGAGAACCCATCTAATGAGTCTAGGCTTAGCATCTTTCTTTTCCATAAGATATTTAATAGCAGCATGATCAGTGTGAATAGTAACTTTGGAATCAACAATATAAGGTCTAAACTTATCACATGCAAACACAACTGCTAAGTACTCTATTTCAGTAGTCGCATAATTTCTCTGGGCAGTATCAAGAGGCTTACTAGCATTCTGGGTAACATTCAATTTCTTATCGACTCTTTGCCCTAGAACAGCACCTACAACATAATCACTAGCATCGCAAATAATTTCAAAAGGTAAATTCCAATCAGGCGGCTGAACAATAGGTGCAGTGATCAAAGCTTTCTTAAGTACTTCAAATGCTTCTACACAATCATCATCAAAGAAAAAAGGAATATCTTTTTGCAATAAATTAGTTAGAGGCCTAGAGATTTTAGAAAAGTCCTTAATGAACCTCCTATAAAAACCGGCGTGACCAAGGAAACTCCTTATACCTTTTATGTCCTTGGGACATGGAATCTTTTTAATAGCATCAACTTTGGCTTTATCAACTTCAATACCTCTCTCGGAGATCTTGTGCCCCAAGACAATGCCTTCATTAACCATAAAGTGACGCTTTTCCCAATTCAGGGCGAGACTAGTGTCTTTGATCTCTGCAAAACTCCATCAAGGTTGCTCAAACAATCATCAAAAGAGGATCCATAAACGGAAAAGTCATCCATGAATACCTCACAAATCTTTTCACAAAAATCAGAGAATATAGCCATCATGCATCTTTGAAAGGTAGCAGGTGCATTACATAAACCAAAAGGCATACGTCTATAAGCAAAAGTACCAAAAGGCAAGTAAAAGTAGTTTTAGATTGATCCTTCGCCGACACAGGTATTTGAGAAAAACCAGAATAACCATCTAGAAAGCAGAAATGTGTGTGTTTGGATAGTCTTTCTAGCATTTGATCAATAAAAGGTAAAGGGTAATGATCTTTCTTAGTAGCTTTATTTAACTTACGGAAATCAATTACCATCCTATAACCTGTAATAATTCTTTGCAGGGTCAATTCATCTTTATCATTAGGAACAACGGTAATACCTCCCTTTTCAGGAACACAATGGACAGGGCTTACCCATTCACTATTAGCAACGGGATAAATAATACCTACCTCAAGGAGCTTTAGTATCTCCTTTCTTACCACTTCTTTCATCTTGGGATTTAATCGTCTTTGAGGATCTCTAACTGGTTTGGCATTGATACGTCTCCAACATATCTATAATTTTTGATTGTTCCATGCTATTATATTACCTCTTTTGGATGTTTATGGGCTTTATTTTACACATTTATATCATTTTTGGGACTAACCTACTAACTGGAGGCCCAGCCCATATTGCTGTTTTTTTACCTATTTCAGTATTTCGAAGAAAAAGAATATCAAATGGAGTCCAAACGGAATGAAACCTTCGGGAGCGTTATTTTTGGAACAAATCTGATCCGGAGAGCTTGGAGTGCAAGTCAAGAAGCCTCCAAGGGCCCCACGAGATAGGAGGGCGCCCCCCTGTAGGGCGCGCCCCCTGTCTCGTGGGCCCCTCGGGCGGCCACCGACGTACTTCTTCCTCCTATATATACCTATGTACCCCGAAAACATCCAGAAGCACCACGAAACACAATTTCCACCACCGTAACCTTCTGTATCCGTGAGATCCCATCTTGGAGTACTTGCCGGCAATCTGCCGGAGGGGGAAGCAACCACAGAGGGCCTCTACATCAACATCCTTGCCCCTCCGATGAGTTGTGAGTAGTTTACCACAGACCTACGGGTCCATAGTTATTAGCTAGATGGCTTCTTCTCTCTTTTTGGATCTCAATACAATGTTCTCCCCCTCTCTTGTGGAGATCTATTCGATGTAAACTCTTTTTGCGGTGTGTTTGTCGAGATCCGATGAATTGTGGGTTTATGATCAAGTTTATCTATGAATAATATTTGAATCTTCTCTGAATTCTTTTATGTATTATTGAGTTATCATTGCAAGTCTCTTCGAATTATCAGTTTGGGTTGGCCTACTAGATTGGTCTTTCTTGCCATGGGAGAAGTGCTTAGCTTTGGGTTCAATCTTGCGGTGTTCTTACCCAGTGCCAGAAAGGGTTGCAAGACACGTATTGTATTGTTGCCATCGAGGATAACAAGATGGGGTTTATATCATATTGCATGTGTTTATCCCTCTGCATCATGTCTTCTTGCTTAATGCGTTACTCTGTTCTTATGAACTTAATACTCTAGATGCATGCTGGATAGCGGTCGATGTGTGGAGTAATAGTAGTAGATGCAGGCAGGAGTCGGTATACTTGTTATGAACGTGATGCCTATATACATGATCATGCCTAGATAATCTCATAACTATGTGCTTTTCTATCAATTGCTCGACAGTAATTTGTTCACCCACCATAATATTTATGCTATCTTGAGAGAAGCCTCTAGTGAAACCTATGGCCCCCGGGTCTATCTCTTATCATATTTGCTTTCCATCTACTTTATTTGCATCTTTACTTTTTGCATCTATCTTATAAAATACCAAAAATGTATCTATCTTATCATACTATCTTTATTAGATCTCACTTTCGCAAGTGGCCGTGAAGGGATTGACAACCCCTTTATTGCGTTGGTTGCGAGTTCTCAGTTTATTTGTGTAGGTGCATGGTACTTTTGAGGAGCCTCCTACTGGATTGATACCTTGGTTCTCAAAACTAAGGGAAATACTTACGCTACACTTTGTTGCATCACCCTCTCCTCTTCGAGGAAAACCAACGCAAGCTCAAGACGTAGCAAGAAGGATTTCTGGCGCCGTTGCGGGGGAAGTCTTCCCTCAAGTCAAGACATACCAAGTACCCATCACAAACCCATCTCCCTCGCATTTACATTATTTTCCATTTGCCTCTCGTTTTCCTCTCCCCCACTTCACCCTTGCCATTTTATTTGCCATCTCTTTCCCAATCTCCTCCTCTCTCTTTCGCTTGACTTTTTTCTGTTTGCTTGTGTGTTGGATTACTTGTTGCCATGGCACAAGATAATACCAAGTTGTGTGACTTTTCGAATACCAATAACAATGATTTCCTTAGTACTCCAATTGCTCCTCTTAATGATGTTGGGTCTTGTGAAATCAATACCGCTTTGCTGAATCTTGTTATGAAAGATCAATTTTCCGGCCATCGTAGTGAAGATGCCGCTACTCATCTAAACAATTTTGTTGATTTGTGTGATATGCAAAAGAAGAAAGATACAGATAACAATATTGTCAAATTGAAGTTATTTCCGTTTTCACTTAGAGATCGTGCTAAAGTTTGGTTTTCGTCTTTGCCTAAAAATAGTATTGATTCTTGGAACAAGTGCAAAGATGCTTTTATCTCTAAGTATTTTCCTCCCGCTAAGATCATCACTCTTAGGAATGATTTTATGCATTTTAAACAACTTTATCATGAGCATGTGGCCCAATCCTGGGAAAGAATGAAATTGATGCTTCGCAATTGCCCTACTCATGGTTTGAATTTATGGATGATCATACAAAATTTTTATGCCAGTTTGAACTATCTGATAGATTTGGCCGCGGGAGGCACGTTTATGGAAATTATGTTAGGAGATGCTACAAAATTGCTTGATAATATTATGGCTAATAATTCTCAATGGCACACCGAAAGATCTTCTAGTAAAAAAGTGCATGCTATAGAAGAAATTAATGTTTTGAGTGGAAAGATGGATGAACTTATGAAGATGTTTGCTACTAAAAATACTCCTCTTGATCCCAATGATATGCCTTTGTCTTCCTTGATTGAGAATAATAATGAGTCTATGGATGTGAATTTTGTTGGTAGGAATAGTTTGGGAAACAATGCTTATAGAGGAAATTTTAATGCTAGACCGTTCCCTAGTAATCCCTCTAAGAATTATGGAAATTCCTACAATAATTCTTATGGTAATTTTAATAAGATGCCCTCTGATTTTGAGACTAGTGTGAAAGAATTTATGATTTCTCAAAAGAATTTTAATGCTTTGCTTGAAGAAAAATTGCTCAAAGTTGATGATTTGGCTAGGAACATTGATAGACTTTCGCTTGATGTTAATTCTCTTAAACTTGGATCTTCTTCTCCTAAGCATGATATCAATGAGTCTCTCGAAGTAATGAGAATTTCCATTGACGAGTGCAAGGAAAGAACCGCTAGATTGCGTGCTAAAAAAGAAAGCTTTATAAAAGTGTGTTCTTCTAGTCTCCGTGAAAATAATGATGAGGATCTTAAAGTTATTGATGCGTCTCCAATTAGATCTATGTTTTGCAATACGAATTTTGATGATTATGGGAGTGAGGATGAATCAACTTTGCCTAGAAGGCATCCCAAAAATTCGGAGTCTTTAGATCTTGATGCAAAAATTGGTAAAAGTGAGATTGAAGAATCCTCTACTTCTAATAATATTGAACTTACTATCTCAGATTTCAAGGAATTTGATTATGATAATGGCTCTTTAAAAGGTTGTATTTCCTTGTTGCAATCTGTGGTTAATTCTCCTCATGCTTATAGTCAAAATAAAGCTTTTACCAAACATATTGTTGATGCCTTGATGCAATCTTATAATGAAAAACTTAATTTGGAAGTTTCTATACCTAGAAAACTTAATGATGAGTGGGAACCTACTATAAAGATTAGAGTTAAAGATTATGAGTGTTTTGCTTTGTGTGATTTGGGTGCTAGTGTTTCCGCGATTCCGAAAACTTTATGTGATATTCTAGGTTTCCATGATCTTGACGATTGCTCTTTAAATTTGCACCTTGAGGATTCCACCATTAAAAAGCCTATGGGAAGGATCAATGATGTCCTTGTTATTGCAAATAGAAATTTGGTGCCCGTAGATTTTATTGTTCTTGATATAGATTGCAATCTTTCTTGCCCTATTATTCTTGGTAGACCTTTCCTTAGAACGATTGGTGCGAATATTGATATGAAGGAAGGGAATATTAGATTCCAATTTCCATTAAAGAAAGGCATGGAGCACTTTCCAAGAAAGAAAGTCAAATTACCTTATGAATCTATCATGCGTGCTTCTTATGAATTTAGTGCCAAAGATGGCACTCGTTAGATCTATCTTTGTTTTTATGCCTAGCTACGGGCGTTAAACGATATCGCTAGTTGGGAGGCAACCCAATTTTTATTTATATTTTTTTTGTTTTTGCTCCTGTTTAGTAATAAATCTTGCATCTACCTTATGTATAGATGTGTTTTTATCTTTTAATTAGTGTTTGTGCCAAGTAGAACCTATAGGATAACCTACGATGATAGTTGATTTGATTCTGCTGAAAAACAGAAACTTTGCTCGCATGAATATAATTTTGTTAAATCACAGGAACGTGATTTTGCGTTGATTCTTTTTTATTCTGTTCAGAAACAAATTTTCCAGGACTTCCTATTTTGGTAGGATTTTTAGAGTTCCAGAAGTTTGCGTCAGTTACGGATTGCTATAGACTATTCTGTTTTTGACAGATTCTGTTTTTTGTGTGTTGTTTGCTTATTTCAATGCATCTATGTCTAGTAAATTAGTTTATAAACCATAAAGAAGTTGGAATACAGTAGGTTTAACACCAATATAAATAAAGAATGAGTTCATTGTAGTACCTTATGTGGTGGTTTTGTTTTCTTTCACTAACAGAGCTTATAAGATTTCCTGTTGAGTTTTGTGTTGTGAAGTTTCCAAGTTTTGGGTAAAGCTTTTATGGACTATCGAATAAAGGGTGGCAAGAGCCTAAGATTGGGGATGCCCATGGCACCCCAAGATATTCAAGAATAGCCAAAAGCCTAAGCTTGGGGATGCCCCGGGAAGGCACCCCCTCTTTCGTCTTCGTTCATTGGTAACTTTAGTTGGAGCTATATTTTTATTCGCTACATGATATGTGTTTTGCTTGGAGCGTCGTGTATTATATTAGTATTTGATTTTTAGTTTACCACAATTATCCTTGCTGTACACACCTTTTGGGAGAAGCCTATTTGATTAGAATTTGCTAGAATACTCTATGTGCTTCACTTATATCTGTTGAGCTTGATAGTTTTTGCTCTAGTGCTTCACTTATATCTTTTAGAGCACGGTGGTGTCTTAATTTTGAAGAAATTGCTAGTCTCTCATGCTTCACTTATATCATTTTGAGAGTCTTTTAGAACAGCATGGTATTTTCTATGATCATAAAGTTGGTCTTAGAATGATGAGCATCCAAGTTGGTTATAATAAAAACTATCATAGAAAGTGAATTGGATGCTATGATCAATTTGATGCTTGATAATTGTTTTGAGATATGGAGGTAGTGATATTAAAGTCATGCTAGTTGGCTGATTATGAATTTAAAGAATGCTTGTTTTGAAGCTTGTGATTCCCGTAACAAGCACGTATGGTGAACTGCTTTGTGATGAAGTTGGAGCACAATTTTATTTATTGATTGTCTTCCTTATGAGTGGCAGTCGGGGACGAGCAATGGTCTTTCCTACCAATCTATCCCCCAAGGAGCATGCGCGTAGTACTTTGGTTTTTGATGACTTCTAAATTTTTGCAACAAGTATATGAGTTCTTTTGATTAATCTTGAGTCCATGGATTATACGCGCTGTTTCACCCTTCCACCATTGCTAGCCTCTCTTGCACCGCGCAACTTTCACCGGCGCCATACACCCACCATCTACCTTCCTCACAACAGCTACCATACCTACCTATTATGGCATTTCCATAGCCATTCCGAGATATATTGCCATGCAACTTTCCACCGTTCTGTTCATATGACACGCATTACTTTAGTCATATTGCTTTTTGCATGATCATATAGTTGACATCGTATTTGTGGCAAGGCTACCTTCATAATTTTCATACATGTCGCTCTTGATTCATTGTGTATCCCGGTACAGCGCCGGAGGCATTCATATAGAGTCATATCTTGTTCTAGATTTGAGTTGTGAATCCATAAAAGTGTGATGATCTTCATTATTAGAGCATTGTCCTAGTGAGGAAAGGATGATGAAGACTATGATTCCCCCACAAGTTGGGATGAGACTTCAGACTTTACAAAAAGAAAAAAAGAGAAAAAAAAGGAAAAGGCCAAAAAGAAAAAAAAGAGAAGACCAAAGAAAAAAAAGAAACAGAAAAAATGAGAGAAAAAGAGAGAAGGGACAATGCTACTATCTCTTTTTCCACACTTGTGCTTCAAAATAGCACCATGATCTTCATGATAGAGAGTCTCATATGTTGTCACTTTCATATACTAGTGGGAATTTTTCATTATAGAACTTGGATTGTATATTCCAATGATGGGCTTCCTCAAAAGTGCCCTAGGTCTTCGTGAGCAAGCAAGTTGGATGCACTCCACTTAGTTTCTTTTATTGAGCTTTCATATATTTATAGCTCTAGTGCATCTGTTGCATGGGAATCCCTACTCACTCACATTGATATCTATTAATGGGCATCTCCATAGCCCATTGATACGCCTAGTTGATGTGAGACTATCTTCTCCTTTTTGTCTTCTCCACAACCACCATTCTATTCCACATATAGTGCTATGTCCATGGCTCACGCTCATGTATTGCGTGAAAGTTGAAAAAGTTTGAGATTATTAAAGTATGAAACAATTGCTTAGCTAGTCATCGGGGTTGTGCATGATTAAATACTTTGTGTGGTGAAGATAGAGCATAGCCAGACTATATGATTTTGTAGGGATAACTTTCTTTAGCCATGTTATTTTGAGAAGACATGATTACTTTGATTAGTATGCTTGAAGTATTACTATTTCTTATGTAAATATGAACATTTATTTTGTATTCATTTGGATCTGAACATTCATGCCACAATAAAGAAAATTACATTATGAATTATTCCAGGTCGCATTCCACATAAAAAATTTCTTTTTTATCATTTACCTACTCGAGGACGAGCAGGAATTAAGCTTGGGGATGCTTGATACGTCTCCAACGTATGTATAATTTTTCATTGTTCCATGCTACTCCCTCCGTTCCTAAATGTAGGGTGTATAGTTTTTGGCACGAAAATTAAAGAATGCACGTCAAGGCAAAATTTCACAAGTTTTGGGTAAGTTTACGCCTGACTAATTGACATGAGAAAATAGAGGAGCTTGCATGATATAAGGAAATGTAATCAAATCCTAAAAAAATTATCCAAACAAGTGTTGCAACGCAATACACCTAATATTTTGGATTTTTTTTCAAAAATCTATACACCTTATATCAAGGAATGGCCGGAGTATTATATTACCCCTTTTGGATGTTTATGGGCTTTATTTTACACATTTATATCATTTTTGGGACTAACCTACTAACCGGAGACCCAGCCCATATTGTTGTTTTTTTTGCCTATTTCAGTATTTCGAAGAAAAGGAATATCAAACGGAGTCCAAACGGAATAAAACCTTCGGGAGCGTTATTTTTGGAACAAATCTGATCCGGAGAGCTTGGAGTGCAAGTCAAGAAGCCTCCGAGGGCCCCACGAGATAGGAGGGCGCCCCCCCTCTGTAGGGTGCACCCCCTATCTCGTGGGCCCCTCGGGCGGCCACCGATGTACTTCTTCCTCGTATATATACCTACGTACCCCGAAAACATCCAGGAGCACCACGAAACACAATTTCCACCGTCGTAACCTTCTATATCCGCGAGATCCCATCTTGGATCCCTTGCCGGCAATCTGTCGGAGGGGGAAGCAACCACGGAGGGCCTCTACATCAACATCCTTGCCCCTCCGATGAGTTGTGAGTAGTTTACCACAGACCTACGGGTCCATAGTTATTAGCTAGATGGCTTCTTCTCTCTTTTTGGATCTCAATACAATGTTCTCCCCCTCTCTTGTGGAGATCTATTCGATGTAAACCCTTTTTGCGGTGTGTTTGTCGAGATCTGATGAATTGTGGGTTTATGATCAAGTTTATCTATAAATAATATTTGAATCTTCTATGAATTCTTTTATGTATGATTGAGTTATCTTTCCAAGTCTCTTCGAATTATCAGTTTGGTTTGGCCTACTAGATTGGTCTTTCTTGCCATGGGAGAAGTGCTTATCTTTGCGTTCAATCTTGCGGTGTTCTTACCCAGTGACAGAATACTCTACATATTGTATTGTTGCCATCGAGGATAACAAGATGGGGTTTATATCATATTGCATGTGTTTATCCCTCTACATCATGTCTTCTTGCTTAATGCGTTACTCTGTTCTTATGAACTTAATACTCTAGATGCATGCTGGATAGCCGTCGATGTGTGGAGTAATAGTAGTAGATGCAGGCAGGAGTCAGTCTACTTGTTATGGACGTGATGCCTATATACATGATCATGCCTACATAATATCATAACTATGCGCTTTTCTATCAATTGCTCGACAGTAATTTGTTCACCCACCGTAATATTTATGCTATCTTGAGAGAAGCCTCTAGTGAAACCTATGGCCCCCGGGTCTATCTCGTATCATATTTGCTTTCCATCTACTTTATTTGCATCTTTACTTTTTGCATCTATCTTATAAAATACCAAAAATATATCTATCTTATCATACTATCTTTATTAGATCTCACTTTCACAAGTGGCCGTGAAGGGATTGACAACCCCTTTATTGCATTGGTTGCGAGTTCTCAGTTTGTTTGTGTAGGTGCGTGGGACTTTTGAGGAGCCTCCTACTGGATTGATACCTTGGTTCTCAAAACTGAGGGAAATACTTATGCTACACTTTGCTGCATCACCCTCTCCTCTTCGAGGAAAACCAACGCAAGCTCAAGACGTAGCAGGCATCGTCCTCCAATATAATTTTGTGTTGACATAAAGTGGGACTAACGCCCTTAATATCACCCAGAGTATATCCAATAGCTGCTCGGTGCTTCTTCAGAGTTTTCAATAATCTTTCTTCTTCTTTCTCTGAAAGGTTAGCACTAATAATAACATGATATATTTCTTTCTCATCAAGATAAGCTTATAAGATTATCAGCTAAGGGTTTAAGTTCAAACACGGGATCACCCTTGGGTGGAGGGGATCCCCAAGAATTTCAACGGGAAGGTTATGTTTCAGCATAGGTTCCTGTTTAAGGAACACTTCACCTATTTCCTCCCTTTCCTTCATAAACATATCGTTTTCATGGTCTAGAAAATATTGTTCTAACGGATTAGTTGGATGAACATCAATGGAAGCAAGACCAATAATTTCATCATTACTAGGTGGTTCCCTTTCATGAGGTTGTCTACTAAACTTAGCGAAATTAAACTCATGAGACATACCATCTATGCCAATAGTGACAATATTATTTTCACAATTAATCTTAGCACTAGCTATATTCAAGAAGGGTCTACCAAAAATAATGGGACAAAAATCATCTTGTCGGGAACCAAGAACAAGAAAATCGGCAGGGTATTTAACCTTCCCGCACAAAACTTCGACATCTCTAATAATCCCAATAGGTTTAATGGTATCCCTATTAGCAAGCTTAATAGTAACATCAATGTCTACTAATTCAACGGGTGCAATGTCGTGCATAATTTCTATATATAGTTCATAAGGTATCGCATGAGCACTAGCACCCATATCACATAATCCATGATAACAATGATCGCCTATTTTAACAGAAATAACAGGCATGCCTATGACAGGTCTACGTTTCTTAGTATCAGGTCTAGCAATATTAGTAGTCTCACCCAAGAAAGAAATAACATGCCCATCTAAGTCCTCATCCAAGAGATCTTTAACCATATCAATACTAGGTTCAACATTAATTTGCTCATTAGGTGTATAAGTCCTAGTATTACTCTTACGAACAATAGTCGAAGTCTTAGCATGATCCTTTATCCTAACAGGAAAAGGAGGTTTTTCAACATAAGAAGTAGGAACAATAGGATCGCTATAGGTAATAGTCTTTTCTTCGACTGAAATAGGTGCAACTACTTTCACTTCAACAGGAGGATTATATTTAAACCACTTCTCTTTAGGGAGATCAACATGAGTAGAAAAATATTCACAGAAAGTAGCTACTATCTCAGAGTCAAGTCCATACTTAGAGCTAAATCCACGAAAAGCATCGGTATCCATAAAAGATTTAACACAATCGAACTTAGGTGTCATACCTGGCTCCTTACCATCGCCGGAACCCCAATCTTCAGAGTTGTGTTTAATTATTTCCAATAAGTCCCATTAGAAATCAATAGTCTTCATCATAGAAGAACCAGCACAGGAAGTATCGAGCAGGTAGCGATTAACAAGAGAAAGCCGAGCATAAAAGTTCTAAATAATCATTTCCCGAGAGAGCTCATGATTGGGGCATGAATATAACATTGACTTAAGCCTCCCCCAAGCTTTAGCGATGCTTTCTCCTTCACGAGGCCAGAAATTATATATGTAATTACGATCATGATGAACAAGATGCATAGGATAGAACTTCTAGTGAAATTCCAGCTTCAATCGCTTATAATTCCAAGTTCTCGTATCATCACATAGCCTATACCATGTCAATGCATCTCCCTTAAAAGATAAAGGGAATACCTTCCTTTTGACAACATCATCGGGAATACCTGCAAGCTTAAATAATCCACAAACTTCATCCACAAAGATAAGGTGTAAATCGGGATGCAATGTTCCATCTCCTGCAAATGGATTAGCTAACAGTTTCTCTATCATACCCAAAGGAATCTCAAAATGAATATTTTCATAAAGTTCAGTAGGTTGAGGAGAAACTCTTTGCTCTTCTGGTTCTGGTGAAGACACCCCAAACAAGCCCCTCAAAGGATTAGTTTCCATAGTGACAAGTAACAGAAAATTTCAGCACACTATATAAATGTTTCCTTACCAAGTTCCACTCACCTAAAGCGCTACACTACCCGGCAACAGCGCCAGAAAAGAGTCTTGATGACCCACAAGTGTAGGGGATCAATCGTAGTCCTTTCGATAGTAAGAGTGTCGAACCCAATGAGGAGCAGAAGGAAATGATAAGCGATTTCAGTAAGGTTTTCTCTGCAAGCACTGAAATTGTAGGTGATAGATAGTTTTGTGATAAGATAAATGGTAACGAGCAATAAGTAAATAAAGTAAATAAAGTGCAGAAAGGTTGCCCAATCCTTTATGTAGCAAAGGATAAGCCTGGACAATTTCTAATAATGATAAAGGAGCTCCCGAGGACACATTGGGAATTATCGTCAAGCAAGTTTTCATCACGTTCATATGATTCGCGTTCGGTACTTTGATAATTTGATATGTGGGTGGACCGGTACTTGGGTACTGCCCTAACTTGGACAAGAATACCACTTATGATTAACCCCTATTGCAAGCGTCTGCAACTACAAAAGAAGTATTAAGGTAAACCTAACCACAACATTAAACATATGGATCCATATCAGCCCCTAATGAAGCAAGGCATAAACTAGGGTTTAAGCTTCTATCACTCTAGCAACCCATCATCTACTTATTACTTTCCCATGCCTTCCTCTGGGCCCAAATAATGGTGAAGTTTCATGTAGTCAACGTTCACATAACATCACTAGAGGAAAATACAACATACATCTCATCAAAATATCGAACGAATACCAAATTCACGTGACTACTAATAGCAAGACTCCACCCATGTCCTCTCGAACAAACATAACTACTCACAAAGCATATTCATGTTCATAATGAGAGGAGTAATAATATGCATAAAGGATCTGAACATATGATCTTCCACCAAGTAAACCAATTAGCATCAACTACAAGGAGTAATCAACACTACTAGCAACCCACAGGTACCAATTTGTGGTTTTGATACAAGATTGGATACAAGAGATGAACTAGGGTTTTGAGAGGAGATGGTGCTGGTGAAGATGTTGATGGAGATTGACCCCCTCCCGATGAGAGGATCGTTGGTGATGACGTTGGTGATGATTTCCTCCTCTCGGAGGGAAGTGTCCCCGGCAGAACAGCTCCGCCAGAGCCCTAGATTGGTTCCGCCAAGGTTCCGCCTCGTGGCGGCGGAGTTTGGTCCCGTAAGCTTGCCCATGATTTTTTCAGGGTAAAAGCGATGATATAGCAGAAGATGGACGCCGGAGGCCCACCAGGGGGCCCAGGAGATAGGGGCGCGCCCTATAGGGGGGGGGCGCCCCCTGTCTCCTAGACAGGGTGTGGGCCCCCTGGCATATTTCTTTCGCTCAGAAATTCTTAATAATTCCAAAAAGTTGTTTCGTGGAGTTTCAGGACTTTTGGAGCTGTGCAGAATAAGTTTCCAATGTTTGCTCCTTTTCCGGCCAGAATTCCAGCTGCCGGCATTCCCCCTCTTCATGGTAAACCTTGTAAAATAAGAGAGAATAGCCATAAGTATTGAGATATAATGTGTAATAACAGCCCATAATGCAATTAATATTGATATAAAAGCATGATGCAAAATGGACGTATCAGGGCGGTCCACCGGTGATATACCAAGGCCACTCGGCAAATCTCGGCCCATTCCGAGAAAGTTTTTTGGCGGCTCACAAAACAAGAACTAGGAGGTGTCGCGGGCGCGTGCGAGTGTGTCTGTGCTTAGAACGGACAGTGGAGAGAATTGGGAGGATCCAGGCGGATGCAAGTTTTGAAAAACATGCAGATGAAATGCAGATGATGACATGGCAAAATGCAACACGCAAGAAAATGACATGGCAACGACGGTGAATAACTGGAAGACACCTGACGCATCGGATTCGGGGCGTTACAACGCAACAGTTTATCCTGGTTCGGGCCACCTTGTGGTGTAATACCCTACTCCAGTGTTTTGGTGGATCGCCTCGAGGGATGAGGATTAACTAGTACAGTGGATGAACTGGCCTCAGGAGGTGAGGTGTCCTTGAGCTCAAGAGAGCTGGTGAAGTGGTCGGGTGAGAATGGATCCGATCCCCCTCTATGGTGGTGGCTAAGTCCTATTTATAGTGGCCTTGGTCCTCTTCCCAAATGTTGGCAGGAAGGGATCCCATAATGGCCGAATTTGAAAGGGGACAAGTAGTACAACTTATCCTGACAAAAGTAGTCTTTTCCTGCGAAAGCCTCTGGTCGTGACACTGCGGTGGGCTCGTCGATGACCTCCATCCTGCCGTCCTGGCGGTCTTGGTCTCGTTGCACCGAAGAGGAAACCTGCGCTCTGCACCTGCTTGGTGCCCGCCTGGCCTTGGTCGTATGGCTCCTGTCAGCTGAGCCTCATGAGGTAAACCTTGCATAGAACTCTCTGCCCCTCGGGAGCCAGCCTGAGGAGGCAGATCCCCTCGGGGGTCTTGGCGTTGTCTGCCTCGCGAGGCTTGGCCCCTCGCAAGGGTCTTGAGATGTTGATGTTGAAGCTGGGCCGTACCAGGCCGTCGATGGAGCCATGTGATGGGATGCAGGCAGGCAGGGGTGGATACCCCCATATCCTGGACGCCGACAGTAGCCCCCAGGCCCAAGGCATGCTCGGACTTTGCTTCCATCGAAGCCAAAGGGCAAGTGCGGAGCGCCGCGGGCCCTAACCACCTGCGGCCTTGATGACACGTGGTGGTTGATGGGACGTGGGCGACTCCACTTCCCCATGCCGCCTTTATATCTGGCAGGCCTAGTGGTCGCCCGTTGACAGTGCATCTTGCCCTTCGCAGATTATCACGCTCGGTCCTTGTTTCTTCCTTTCCAATCTTGCCGCTCCATCCGTAGATCCGGCGCCGGCACCTCGCCCCTCCTTTGGCGCTCGCCATGGCTCCCCAGCCGAGGAAGAAGAAGGGGAAGCCACGCGCCCTGGCCGGTCCTCCACCGGCCTTGAAGCCAGCCCTCAAATAGTCGACGGTGATCAACCGGGAGGGGCTGGACAAGGTCTGCCACGCGCTTACAGCCGATTCCAATGAGTGGAGGGCAACAACCGTCTGCCATGCATCTTGGCGAGTGAATGAGATGAGTGCCACCGAAATCCCCATCTATCTCCATGCTCTTCTCGCGGGGCTAATTCCTCCCTTCTCCCCCTTCTTCAATGTTGTGACATCGCATTACCAGATCCACCTGCTGCATCTGGACCCCCACTCTGTTATTCTTCTCGTCGTCCTTGCCTTCCTCTGTGAGGCCATGGTCGGCATTACTCCTTCCGTGGCACTAATTCGCCATTTCTTCTTGCTTCGGATGGTCGACGCCCGCCAATGCTCTGGGTGTGTGACCTTCGAAGCTGTGGTTGCAACTACTGGTTCAGGAATCGACTTCGAGCTCTCGCCTGCTGCAAAGGGATTCCGGAAGCAGTGGCTGCTTATGGATGCCGGTGCATTCAGCCCCCTGCACTTGACTCCTGAGGCGCCGGCCTCGCCTAGCTCCGGTTGGTGCCACGAGAAGCTCTCCGACCGGTGCCTTGCTTTCTTCTGGAAGAGGTTGGCAAGGTTACAGGAACTGGAAGTGATGGTGCCGATGGTGGTGAAGGAACTCGTGAGGCAGCGCATCGCTCCCCTCCAGCGCCATTCTCTCCCAATGTGGGACCTTGCAGGCATCGAGGATCCAATGAGGCTGCAGAGGCCATCACTGGTTGCTGGTACCTTGAGCATGGTGCTCAAACTCCTGACGGGTGAACCCGAGCCTGCTGACCTTCCGGGGGTGGCTGCCTTCTTTATCAGTGCTTGAACAAGGCGGCCTTCGCTGGGCAGATGCCCCTGTTCAACGAGTGGGGGTTGCTTCCGGAGGGCCTTGAGGGACCCGCGAGAACCCCATATTCATGGCTCCCCTTCTACTCGATCCTGCCGCGTGCGCCCCAAGTGTGGAAGCAGGGGAGCGCTCGTGGCCCGCTGCTGTTGAGGGCACTTCCGGAGGCTTGGTGCCAATGAGGGCCCAGGAGATCGGGGCTCCTAAGGTCCTAAAGGGGGGCGCCACGGATCTGGCACGACCCCGAGCTCTGGAGGCGGGGGCCCTTGTCGTCCGGGGCGATGGCGTCGAAGTGGCTACTGACAACGAGGAGTCCACCAATGGATCCGGAGCCATAAACCAGAGGATCCTGCCGGGCGCCTCAGCCCCTGGGGTCCTTGCTCCGACTGCCCTGCAAAAAGCTCCTCCTTGCGAGGATCGCCCGTCGGGGTCCGGTCGGCCCCGCCTGTGCCTTGAGTTGCTCTTGAAGAGGAAGACGTCCCCGTGCCGCAACGATGGCACCCGTCGCCCGCTGAAGCCGAGGAGATACATGGTCGCTGATGAGTAAGTAACTTTGCTCTTGATTTCTTCCGCGCCGCGTCTTCTTATAAGCAGGGTCTTGCAGGGCTCCCGCGAAGGCGAAACCTCGGGAGGAGGGCGCCCCCAAGGATCCCTTCTTGACGCGCGCACGCAGCCCCTAGCGCCCCGGTCCTGCGCAGGGCGTGGGGCCAACTCCAGCTGTCGTGATGCCGCGAGGGTGCCCCGGAACCAGGCTCCTTGCTTACTCTATCCGTAACTCGGCCCGCGAGATAGGGGATGCACCAGCGATCCTTCCTCTTGTCATTGCTGGCAGGGGGTGTTCCCCGGGCGGCCTTCGTCTTCTGGTTGTGGGGCTACGTCGGCCAGCCCCAGGCTGGCGGCTGGCGGGGCGCCCAGCGCCTCCCGCGCGGCCTCTGAGGCAGATGAAGGTCTTGGCGACGTGCTCGCACTTGTTCGTGGGCACAATTCCGTGCGCTTTGAGCTCTTCGATGAGGCGATGCATGCGATGATCCATCTTGGTGGGGAGCTCGCCAACGTCGACACCAGGCTTGAGGCGGAAAACTGCTGCCTGGAGCATGAGTGGCAGCAGCTAAAGGTTGCCATCAACCTTGGGAGACTTCAGTGTGACGAAGCCGATGCGCGTGCAACGGCCTCGCTTGTGACTTCTCGCGAGGCTTGCGCCCGCGCCATGGAAGAGGTCGAGGCAACCAATCGTTGTTGTGAGGCGACCGAGGAGTGGGAGCGAGAGCTTCTGTCTTCTAATGCGGCCCTTGAGCGCCAAGTCAAGGAGCATCGCGCCCTTCTGGCCTCCTCATCAGGCGAGGCGACCTTTGCCGAGGCGGAGCTCCTGAGGTGCCACGAAGACTTGACGTTGGAGGCCGCGGAGCACAACATGGCGTTCGAGATGCTAGAGGTGAGGGAGCGCCAGGCTACCGCGGCCGAGGATGCCTTTGCCGCCCGGGAAGCCCAGGTTCAGCTAGAGGTTAAGGAGAGCGTGGCGAAGGCGCGTGCTGGCTTGGCTGAGGGGCACCGCCTAGATCTGGATCTGCTCAAGGCCGAGTTTAAAGGTAGGACCTCTTCCCTGAGGGCTAAGTTGCAGTCTGTGGAGCAGCGTGAGAGCGCTACTCGAGAAGTCCTGAGCTCCTCCGAATCTGCCTTGGCCTTCGCCCGAGCCGAGCTATCTTCCCTTGAGCAGCAGATCAAGGCCACCGCGTCCCTAGCGGAGAGGACCACGAGCGAAGCGAATCGCCGCCAGATGCTACAGTGCGAGCATGCCTCGATGCTTTAGGGCCTCATACTCAGAGCTAATTCCGCCTTGGGCACCATCTATGACGAGAGCACTCCTCACCCGCACGAGAACAACTACTCTAGCCACCTCAACTTCTTCACCGACATCATGACTTGCCTGGAGGCTCGGCCGCAAGGTCTCGCGAGCTTGTAGCGGAGAGGAGCCGGGGTCTTCTGGGGCGCGCGTTCTCTCATGTCTTTAGCCACCTCCTCAACCGTGACCCCGTGCCATTGGTTGTTCAGGAAAACCTGACCGGGTGGATGGACGACCATGTGGACGCCCTGGTAGAGGAATTTGCTATGGAGGACGACGCGGTTGTGATTGCGGCCGGAGGAGACGGCGCGGGCAGCGATAATGAGGAGGACGGACGCCATGACACAAGCAGCGCAGACGGAGGTGACGAGGAAGGCGCATCCAGCTAGGCCCGCATTTCTTTTTTCTTCGACCTATATGACAAAAGCTTGAACGCATCCTCATGACAGCATTTTAAGAAGGGGGGGCTCTTATGATGTATGAAACCCCGAAATGCTTTTGAAGCAGCGCCCGGAGCAGGACCCTACAGGCAGTGGGCCGTTAAGCGAGGTAGTTGTTTATGACTTATCTTTGGTTTTGTGGATCTCGACTGAGGCCTGATGCCGCGGCGGCGCTTCTTATCCTGAGGCGAGCCTGCCACGGGCTTGCGAGGTTCTGTGCCTCCCGAGGGACCTGCTGGCCTGTCATAGAGTGCATCGTGAGGAACCAACTGCTAGACCGTGGCGAGGTGGGCGCGCAGGGTGGCAACACCCTTGAGCCCCCCAAGGGGGGGGGGGGGCGATCGGCACCAGCGTGCGCACCGTATCGAGCCCCCACTTGCGAGGCACTTGATGGCAGGGCAACAGTCATGAACTCTAGAAAGGACGCAAGAGCTGAAGGCAAGAGAGCGACACAAGACGAGAAAACTCCCCCCATTTTTATAAACACACGAAAATCAAACTGCTTCAAGAAGTCGACGAGCAAGTACAGAAAGGAGGCAAAAGCAAATGGCCGCATCCTGTGTCTAGCTAGTCTTCAAGTCTTCTCACCAGCGCGGAGATAAGTACTTCCATTGGCTGGGCATAGTCATTGGGGACCGTGTCGACGGCCAGTGTGCAGCATGGTGCTTCCACTAGGACGTGGGCGGGATCCCCCATGAGGCCCCAGGGCGGCACTCAGGAGACTCCGGGGCGTGTACAACCCCACTCATTATTACGTGAGAGTGTCACGAGCGGAGACCTTCGCAGGTCGTAGCCTTGCTTCATGTCGCCCGATGAGGACCCCGCCGTGCGCCGCACCTGACCAGCATTGGCGAGACCGGAAACCAGGACAAGACCAAAGGGCCAGGGGGACGCTGGCTGCATCCTCGATGACCGCAGGCCCCCCACCGGGGAGAAGGGCTCGCTGGTGCCTTCCCCAGCAGGGAACCTACCTCCAGGTAGGGCCCTGCTAAGTGCAGCACGAGGAGGGCCCTACTTCTGGGCTTCCCCCATGCTGCTCCCAATGTCCTTCGTGTTCGTGCGGGAGATCCGCTGTCCTGAGGGTCCTGGTGGCAGCTGCGCCCTGGTTCACCTGCAATTCATGGTCTGCGTAAGCGTGCCCCTGCGACGTAGCTGTACCCAGAGGTTGTCGCCATTGGAGACATTGGCGGGGCTTGGTGGCGTCTCGAAGGAGAGCTCAGCCTTCTGTCTGTCCAGCGCCCAGCCTGGCGTGGGAGATCGGCTGGGGCCTTCTCCCAATGTGTGCCTTGGATCCATCACGACGGGGACGTAGGCTTCCGGGCTGGGCGCACCAGAAACGCCGCTCGGCTGCCTCGCGTTCCCACCTTCATCAGTCGCCCTTCGGTCCTATCGTACTAGGGCTGGTACTCCAGCGCGGCCCCTGGTGATGTCGCCCGGAGCAGCCCCACGCTAAGGTAGCACGTTCGGAGGGGTGAGGGCTCCTCCGCGGGGCTGGTCGGCGCCGGGGAGCTCTCTTGGGGCCCTGGGAGGGGGCACACCGTTGTGTCGGGGATGGGCATGCACCCCCACCACCGCCTGTGGCGTGCGTAGGGTGCAGAATGGCGTCGCCCCCCTGCACACCGCATCGAGCAGCTCGGCGACTCGTTCCAGCAGGGCGTTGCGGCCACTTTCCAGCAGCCTGCACTGTAAGAGCTCCCGAGCCATGATGATCGCTACCCGCATGTTTACCTGTTCCTTGCACGTGTGTGGAGCGGTTGCTGCAGTGTAGTTTGCAGATCACGCGGCGGCGCAGTTGCGGTGCGGCGCCAGTGGAGAAGGTTGCGCCGCACGCCCCCAGAGCCGGTCACCCCTGGAAGAACACGGGCCACGAGCAGAGCAGAGTGGAGGTCTTCCACATCTGCGGGCGCTGGCGAGGAGGCTTGGACAACCGAGTGCTCGACGTGCACCCTCGGGGCGTCGGTGGAGCGGCGGAGGACGGGTCGACGGAAGAGAAGATCCGACGCACCCCTAGCTGGCGCGCTAAATGTCGGATTACGGGTTCCGCAAACCCTTGAGAGGTTCGAACTCTGGGGTGCATGCGGAGATCTCAACCTACCCAGCCTGCCTACTCGTGATCCCCCTAAGCCTAGCACGACGAGCTTGAAGAGACAAAGAGACGCAGCAGTTTATCCTGGTGCAGGCCACCTTGCGGTGTAATACCCTACTCCAGCGTTTTGGTGGATTGCCTCGAGGGCTGAGGATGAACTAGTACAGTGGATGAACTGGCCTCAGGAGGTGAGGTGTTCTTGAGCTCAAGAGAGCTGGTGAAGTGGTAGGGTGAGAATGGATCCGATCCCCCTCTATGGTGGTGGCTAAGTCTTATTTATAGTGGCGTTGGCCCTCGGGAGCCAGCCAGAGGAGGCCGATCCCCTCGGGGGTCTTGGCGTCGTCCGCCTCGCGAGGCTTGGCGCCTCGCGAGGGTCTTGAGGTTTTGATGCTGAAGCTAGGCCATCTCAGGCCGTCGATGGAGCCACGTGGTGGGCCGCAGGCAGGCATGGCTAGATACCCCCATATCCAGGACGCCGACACACCCGAATATATCAACTGAAACATAACATCCTTTTATCACTGGCCCTCTACTATTTGGTCCCCTTCTAGGACATCTTCAAAGTACCTCTCTGGCTTCCGATGATCTTTGCCCTCAGGCGGACCCGTGGTCGCCACTTCGATTGTCTTCATCTTCGCCCATTGCATCTTGACGCGGCAAAGGCCATCCGGGCACCGTCTATGCAGGCAGACCGCTTTATGGAGTCGATCCAAGGAAACATGTTAACGAGCCGCTTCACGAGGCTGAAGTAGCTGCTGGACATGGGCTTGGCTGGCCAAAGTCTGACTATTAAATACTTCATGGCCAACTGGCCACCCAATGCAGCTCGGTCAGCTGCTTCAGCTGGTCACTCAGAGGCTTCGGATGCTCTAGCGCGAGATACTGCGACCAGAACAACTTTTCAGTCGAGCTCCCCTCTTGGGCTCAAAAGAACTGCGTGGCGTCGGCGACACTCCTTGGAAGATCTGCAAACGCGCTTGGAGAACTCCAAACTCGGGTCAGCAAGATGTACCTCTTACTGCCAAATGTACTCTACAGAAGAAAGGCATTACCAGCCGCTATCTGCCCCGCCTGCTGGATCTCCTCGCGACCGCTCTGGGACCCAACCCAGGACTCTCTGACATCCTGGGAGAGCCTTGGCGAGTTTGGATTCTTGGTCCGAAGTCTTCTGCTCCAAGAACTTGCACTTGGTGATGGCATCCTTGAGCTCTTGCTCGACTTCGACCACGCGAGCTTCATGCTGGCGGCGGGCGGTTTGCTCCCCCTCCAGCTCCTTAGCCGCCTTGTCAGCGGCTGCCTTGTTTGCCTCCGCCTCCTCCTTGGCTTCGGCAAGCGCACCCATGAGGGATCGACCTCGGCTGCACCAACTGTGATCATAATCACAAGATCCAATGAATTAAAAGACTCACTATACATATCACTTCTGATATTTAACTTCCCCATACCTTGTGTCTCCTCTAACCGCTTGTTGATGTGGTCGAGCTCCTCATCGGCCACTCGTAGCTTCTGATTAAGCCTCCAACATGGATGCCTGTTACACACATTAGCACAGTATATTAATGTCCGAATTGTAATGGGATCCCCTGTCCAGATTATTCTAATCAAGACAGTCTCAGGGGCTAGTGTCTATATACGGGTTCATCATATCATATGAAAAATCTTTTAGAGCAATATGTCGCATACCTCAAAGCTCGTTAGTAGGCCGTTGAAGGCTTCGTTCAGTCTGCTTTTTGCAGACTGAACCTTCTCCATAACCGCACCCATCAGGGTGCGGTGCTCCTCCATGACGGAAGCCCGTTGTAGCACTTCCTCCAGAGCATGAGCAGCCTTCGGATTAACGGAGGCCGCTGATGGAGCTGCTGCTCCTCCACCCTCTCTCGAAGGAGGCTGTGCATCCCTCCCTGGAGCCGTGTGGGTCTCCGCAATGGTGTGCGCCGGGGGCACGGACTGATGCGGCTTCCCGTTGTTTGTGGTCATGGGGGTCGCCTCCCCCAGGTCTTCGGCGATCGAGGTGTCAACCTCAGGCGGCTTCTCGACGACCTTGTCTGCCCCTATTCGGCCTGGAGAGGTCCTTCGGGATAGCACCTCGGTGCCCTCCATGGCAGTAGGCGAGGGGTCTTTTGACGGCACATCGCTCTCCTCCTGCTCAGGCGGCAGGGAGTTCCCCTCCGATGAGGAGGTGTTCGGAATCTCACGGGGAGGGCCGAAAGATAAACAATAATATAACTTACATGACAAAGGCAGATAAGCGGAAACTTAACAAGTAAGATTTCGGATACTTATGATTCGGCCAGGGGCTTCACCCTGGGGGCTCTCTTGGGGATGTGTTTGGACTCTGAGTCCGAACTGACTGAAAGGGTTATCTTCCCCCAATTCGGCGCCACCCCCTCCGGGTCTTCGGAGACCGTCCTTTTCTTCTTCCTCCCATTGCGGGGGGAATCTCTTTCCACCTCCTCCTCCTCCTCTTCTTCCTCGTCTCCATCATGGGAGGAGACGATCTCAGTCTCTTTGGACACAGTGTCTGAAGGGCCTCTATGGCGGAGGCCACACTTGGTTTCCTTGCCCTTCTTCTTGCCCTTCTTCTCCGGCACCTGGTAGGGCGCAAGGACCAGCATCTCCATCAGTTGCGGAGTGGCTGGGTCTTTTGGCAGCGGAGCCGGACTATCGAACCGCTCCGCCTTTGTTGTCAAGCCCTGTAGGAAAGTGAGCTGATAAGATTTCCTTGGTCTTCATGCCAGCTCTTTTGGGCCTTGAAGAATAGCTTCCATATCTCTTTGTGCGTAGTGCCGAAGAAGCGCTTCAGGGTCCACGGCGCCTCCAGATTGAACGCCACATGTGGGAGGCCCGGCATTGGCAGGGGAGGATGCGGCGGAAGAGCATGATCAATACCACATTAGTGTGGCCAATGTTTTTGCCCATCACGTTGGTGATGCGCTTCTGCAACATCCGTATCTCTGTCTGGTACCCCCAATCGATGCCCTTAGCGGTACACGTGGTGAGCCTCGTGGGGGGTTCGGCTCTGAACTCCGGAATTGCCACCCAGTTGGCGCGGCGGGGTTCGGTGATGTAGAACCACTCTTGCTGCTATACCTTGACGGTCTCGATGAAAGCCCCTTTGGGCCATGTGGCATTGGGCAACTTGCTTACCATGTCCCCGCCGTAGTCTGCATGCTGTTTGTCGACCACCTTTGGCTTCACGTTGAAGACTTTGAGCCACAGGCCGAATTGTGGTGGGATGCAGAGCAGAGCCTCGCACACGATGATGAACGCCGATTTGTCGTGGAAAGAATTCGGGGATAGATCGTGGAAATCTAGCCTGCAGTAGAATATAAGGCCGCAGACGAAGGGGTGGTGGGGAAACCCCAATCCTCTCAGAAAATGTGGGAGGAAGACGACCCTTTCGCTGGGCACCGGAGTGGGGATGACTTGGTCCTTGTCGGGGAGGCTGTGCGCAATGTTTGTGGCCAAGTTCCGCACGCTTCGGAGTTCCTTCACGTCCTTCTTCGTGACGGAGGAGGCCTCCACTTGCCTTTCGAGCCTGACCCGGCCATCGCTGGAGAATTTGGTGGCCGTGAGGAAGACGAGAGCGTTTTCGAGCGCTGGAGCTTGCGAGATTAAAGCCGGAGGCTGGAAGAACGCGTGGGGAAGAAAGGAGGAATCTTTTGCCCGCTTAGAGGCGGTGAAAATGCCAACCGTCCCCCCACTTATGCCTTAAAACTCGCCTATTCCCAATGAGAGCATGCGCCATGATCCATTGGGTTACCCGAATCCCATTGATGAGAATCCCGTAATAAGTGGGCACAATCTCTGTTTTGACAAGACGGGCCAAGGGGGCTCGACCTCGAAACATGAAACGAGGAGTGTGAAAACGATTCAAAACACTAAAGAGCCAAGTCTAACGCTTCACCGGAAAAAGTTGTCAGTAAAGATGCTATTCATGTTTTTTATATTTTACCTTCACGGCTAAGAGTTGTGTTAATTATGCAGAGCCAGATACAGTTCTTTTATGAAGGAAAGCTGATGTATGGTATTCAAGGAGAGGAACCCGCCTTGCAATGCCGAAGACAACCCATGCGCCAGACATGTCATCATTGAAGACTGGTTTAGGGGCTACTGAGGGAGCCCTTGACTAGGGGTCCTCAGGCGTCCGGCCTATTCAATATGGCCCGCATTGATGGGCTGTAAAGATAAAGGAAGAAGACCACCTCCCATGTCCGTTTAGGACTCATGTATGCGTGAACTTTAAGATTAGGTGTTCGGATATGCTATTTCCTTTCTCTATAAACCAACTCTGTACAACCCTAGGCCCCTCCGGTGTCTACGTAAACCGAAGGGTTTAGACCGGAGGAAGGATCATAATAGTCACAGGCTAGACAAGCTAGGGTTTAGCCATAACGATCTCGAGGTAGATCAACTCTTGTAACCCCTACACTCATCGAATACAATCAAGCAGGACGTAGGGTTTTACCGCCTGTAAGAGGGCCCAAACCTGGGTAAACACTGTGTCCCTTTCTCCATTGTTACCATTGATCCTCGGATGCACAACTTGGGCCCCCATACCCGAGATCGGCCGGTTTTGACACTGACACCCGCCACCCTCAAGGGCCTCTATGGTGACAACCTCTTCGACACATTGGTGGCCCTGCGACTGCCCACTGTTGCGCCGGAGAATGTCCACCTCATGGTCGCGCTCGCCGCATAGTGCCTGCCGCGGCATGACACCATCGACATAATCACCCACGACTATGCGCAAATCGTCCACAAGGACTACTACATGCAAGAGGAGGATGATAGGACGCTGGCCTTCTTGGACCGCAGGGCAACCTTGGATGGCATTGTTCAGAAGCACATTGAGCTCACCGCCAATGCCGCTCCTCCTCACACGTCGGTTGGTGACCCCGGGCACTAGGGTATCAGGATGTTGTTGATGTATCCATATGTATCATTATATTTCCGTCAAATCCATGTAGTAGTATATTGTACTAGTAATTATCTTACCTTTCGCATCAACTTCATAATTTTCATACGTACTCCATGCATGAACCGCGCCAGAACCAAACTTCTCATTACACTAGGGAAAATCGTTATTTCTATCTATCGGCCGCGCCATGGAGAAGAACCAAATTTTACAAGTTAAAAGTTCAAAAGGAAGAGACTGCCGTGTTCACATTGCACCCCCACACGGTTGGTCTGGCACGCCGCTCAAGGGGGAATGCGTGCTGTGTTGCATTTTCACTTACAAGTGGGACCACAGTTGAGAAAACGGACTATCGGCAAACCCCCACCACACCCACTACGCGATGGCTGAGAAAACAGGAGGGAGAAGAGATGGATGTAGCACGGACTCCAGGAAAATTGGTGTCAGTTGGGACTCGTGCGAGTGGTGTGTGTCGTACTACTAGACGTGAATGATAGTTATGGCCCATGCCACCCACTATATTGAGGTGCTGGTTATGTAGGGCGAACGCATTAGCTCTCCAGGAGTACGTTACACCACTAGTACTACTCACATTGTTGCGAAATTTCCTGGAGTCTGTGCTCAGCCCTCCTCTCTCTCTCTTCTCAGCCAGCCAGCAGACGTGCGGAGCCTATCGTATGTGTGCTCACTTGCGGTCCCACATGTTAGTGAAAACGCAAGACAACCCGCTGAACCTGCACATCTTTCACCTCGATGTGCTGGTGATGAAAACCAAATCCAATAAAGATCTTTGGTGGCCGATTTTGGAGTTACTCAAGAGTAAGATTCTATTTACAGTTTAACCCAAGATGCACATCACGTGGCTTCAACTAGCACTCCATTTTCTTGCATGACACGACCTGGATGCTGGATGTCCCACATGTCGGCAAAAGGAGGAAGAACTCGACCAAATATTCTCCACATTTAGACTGGAGGAGTAGGAAACACGACAAGCCTTGTGTCTACATCATACTATGTACAAGGCCACCTCACACAGTCACAGTATCACCATATTTCTCGGCCTCCGTGCGACACCTAGCTCTAGTTGATCTAACTAGAACTAACTATTGTGCTAGCATACTCCGCTATTAGGTTGGCTCTATGTGATGTGGCAACTTCATCTAACCGGATGCTGGCTATACTACAACGGTACTCACACTCGAAGAAGTGACTCAAAAACCATTCATAAAGTGAGTTAATAACATGCATATGCAAATGTACCATTCATTACATACAACAAGTCATCAACACACAACGACAACGAGGATACATGTTGGATTATATATTATTTCCAACAAAATATTCTAGTAAATACTAAAGTTTTCATCACACAAAAAATAACAAGCAATGAAATGAACTTCAGCTCAACCAATCCTCGGCGTTGGAAATGCTTGCTTTGAACCATAGCTAAGCCTCTGGGAAGGGGGAGCTATTGTCAATATCGAGACCAATGCAGGACTTATCATCCAGGCTGAAGCAGACTATATGAGGACGCATATTGTGATAGCGAGGGTAGGGAACCATAGCAATGTCTGAGGTATAGATACAGTTGCTTCCCATAAATGGTAGTAACGTTGTGTCAACAGCAGTTGATCGCCTTTCACCATCATTGGATAGTTTTTTTTTGACTGGGAACTGTGGGGCAAAACCCCCACAGCAGATCAAAACTTTATTGATAAAAGTATAATTAGTACAACAGGATGATTACAAGGAGTAACCAGGGTACAAGGTAAAACAGAAAAGGGGGCTTACAAAACTAGCTTAGGGGGGAGAAAAGAGATCCATCTAAGCAGTTCATCCTTGTAAGCAGATTTGATTTTGTGCTGCATTAGGCTAATATCATGCCTAAAAGCAAACCTCCATTTATTGAAACTAGCTCTCTCATTTCTAAATACTTTGGCATTTCTGATGATCCAAATATTCCAGCAAGCAATGAAAACCACTTCAGAGAAGAAGGGCTTATCAAAACTTCTTCTAGCCAGAGTAACCAGCTGCATCATGGATGTGCCAGTAGACCAATCAATCTGCAGATAATTTCAGACCCAGACACAGAAATTGCAGTTGAAGAACAAGTGATCTCTGGTTTCTCTAACCTGCAAGGGACAATGTGCCAGGACCCCGACTCAATGCCACATCGATCTAGCATGTAACACCTCATATCACTTTGCGGCCTCACGCACGGTATCCCCACGGGTGTCGCCTTACCTTTTCCCGGGACCGTTTGCGCCTTTTGGCACACGTATATGATAGTGTCTCTAGCATCCATATGATAAGGAGCCCGGGATGACATGGCTAGTCGTAAACCCAAGGTGGCACAAACTTACAGGGACAGGCATCCATGACCCAGCATCGAACGTGTCGGTCATCAGCGAGTGAATCCAGGCTGTAGCACTAGGCTAACAGGACTCTGGTGAACCGGGCTGTCGCGGGCTAGCAGGACTCCGGTATTCATCGCGTGACATTTCCCCGAAGGGACAGACACAGGAACGAAGAAGGACACATGCCAGCCAGCCTAAGTGTTCCCGAGCAGTAGCAAGCTACCATGGCTCAGTGGAAGCACTAGGAGACATTTCCCGGTAAGAGAGGCTACTAAGGATAAACAACTAGATAGTCAGATCCCACACATACCAAGCATTTCAATAACATACACACAATATGCTCGATATGTGCAAATACAACATGGCATCACAACATGACTCTACAACTCAAGTATTTATTCAATAGGCTCCGAGGAGCAAGATATTACAAACATGGGTCTCATGACCCAACCTTCGGAGCATACAAGTCAAAGCACATGCGGAAGCTTAACATGTCTGAGTAAACACAACTACAAATGAAAAAGGCTGAGAAGCCTGACTAACTATTAGATCCTACCGAGGGCACAAGATCGTAGCTGAGGTAACAAGCTAAACGTCGAAGTCCACACGGAACTACTAGTGAGACTGAAGTCTCTCTGCAAAAACATAAAATAGGCAAACGTGAGTACAAATGTACCCAGCAAGACTTACATCAGAACTAACTACATATGCATCATTATCAACAAAGGGGATGGTGGAGTTTAACTGCAGCAAGCAAGCTTTGACTCGGTGGCTATCCTGAACTACAACTGCATGGAACTCTTTTGAGGTGGCACACACGAGTCCACATATTCACCATATCATTACACCACTATGGATCCGCTCCCATCTCCCTATGAGAACACCATCCATAGCACTCACGCTTATCTTGCGTATTGTAGAGTATCCACTTTCACTTGTCTATGAACTGAACAGGCAACCCAGAAGTCCTTTACCGCGGACACGGCTATTCGAATAGATAATGTTAACCCTGCAGGGGTGTACTTCTTCACACATGCTCTCGCCACTTACCGCCATGTACACGTCATGTATCTCTGCAACCTTCAAGCGGAAGCCTGGCGAGGGAGTCGGCCACGACCTGACTAACCACACAAGTCTCTAGTCCAGGTTTATCGCCTATTCGGGTTCCATCCGCAAGGAGATCCGGCCGGGGTGTCGCTCACGGCCCCAAACGATGTGTGCAGGGTTCCCAAGTCCACCATCCGGGGGCCACTTGGTACACCGGGCCACTGTGCCTAGTCTGTCCCAAGCCCATCTGTACCGGGTGTCACTTTGTAGACTACTAACACTACCTACAAACACCAGAAACTAGTTGCAACTCCTGGACAGAGATCATGTTGATTAATAAGTCGAGAGGGGTCGAGTTACCGGAACCCATTGTGTGGTAGTAGCTGTTCATGGATCACAAACACAGAACTCAGTTCCTGAGGACGGTTTCAATGAGACAACCCACCATGTACTCCTACATGGCCTCTCAACGCTACCTTTACCAAATCGTGTTCACACACTTAGCTCACACAGTAGGACATGTTCACACACCTCCAATTCATCCCTGATGAATCAGACCTGACACAACTCTAAGCAATAGCAGGCATGACAAACAAGCATGAATGAGTAGGCACAACAGGGCTCAAACAACTCCTACTCAAGCTAGTGGGTTTCATCTATTTACTGTGGCAATGACAGGTCATGCAGAGGAAAGGGGTTCAACTACCGCAGCATGTAACAGTTGAATCGTTGTTGTCCTAATGCAGTAAAAGAGAGCAGGAGCGAGAGAGTGGGATTGTATCGGAATGAACAAGGGGGTTTTGCTTGCCTAGCACTTCTGAAGATAGTATAGCTCTTCATCGGTGACATCGAACTCATCGTCGAAACCACGTCTATCGAGAGGGGAGAAAAACCGGCAACATAGAAGGAAACACAATCAATGCAATGCACAATGTGATGCATGATCATGACATGGCAAAATGAGTGTGTTGGGCTAATGCAACTACAAACAGATGGGTTTGGGTCACTTGAACCAAAGGTTCAACCCCAAATTCAAATTATGAATTTAAATAGTGCCTTATCATGTTTTGATATAAACAGCAGGTTTAAGTTGCTTTATCATGCATGAAACCAGTCCATATGGATAGATTGGATTTTTCTGATCATTTTTCATATATAACTTATTTCATTCTGAGGTACGGTTGATTTTATATGATTTTTAGAAGTTTATACTATTCTCTGGAATTTCCTGGATTATTTTTAATCCAGAAAATGATTAACTGCGTCAGCAATGTGTAAGCATGATGTCAGCGGGTCAAAGGGGCTGGTCCAAGTCAAACCTGACAGTGGGGCCCGGGTCAACGCTGAGGTGGCGGGGTCAAAGCATTAGCTTAATTTAAGTAGGGAAATAACCCTGTGGTTAATTATGGGGTGGGGCCCGGCTGTCTATTATTCTAGGGTTTGATTAGGACGTGGTTAACGCCTAATTAACCATGCCACGTCAGCACGGCCAGGGTTAGACCGCCGGCGACCATCCAGCGCGGCGGAGGCACGCCGGAAACGCGCTACGGGCGTCGGCTGCACGTGCCAAGGGCACCAGGGCGCAGCCCTTGCTTACCCGCATCGAGGAGCAGGGGGTTGGACGCGGGGGTCGCCGGAATCAACGCCAGTGACGAGGTTTGCAGCGGCCGTGGTTCGGACGTGCTCGAGTTCCTCGCTAGGGTGTTCGGGAGGAGGAGCTGGTGGTGTCTACGGGTGCGCGAAGACACGCTGATCACGGTGGTGCGCTCGGTTGCGGCTCTAGGTGACGGTGGCCACGGCGGCGACATGGCTGGGCGGCGGTGAGCTTCGAGCATGGCGGCACTAGCGCTAGGGGACGTGCAGGTGACGGGGAAAAAGGGAGAACGGAAGAGGAGCTCACAGAGGACACGCAGAGAAGCCCAGCGGGGTCGGGGAAGCGTCGGAGTTGGCGGATCGATGAGCGGCGTCCGGCGGCCGTGCGTGAAGGAGACGGCTCGATGGCGGCGATGCAGGGCGTCCAAGGTCGCTTGACTCGGCGGAGAGGATGAGGGCGAGGTAGCCGAGCTACTGGGCACGCCGAGGGGTCAAGGGGGAGGCTCTGGGTGCGGCAACGGCGGGCGGTGGCGATGAGCTCCGCTCGGGCTGCGCGCGAGAGAGAGAGAGCAGAGGAGGGGGAAGGGTCCAGGGAGAGTGAGAGAGGGGCAAGGGGTGTTGTGGCGTCTCCAGGCGCATCAGAGCAGCAGCAGGAAGCAGGAGGTGGCGCGCGCGTGTGCGCACACGACGGCCACACACTCTGCCTACTGGCTCGGGGAGGAAGACGACAGGACGCGCCAGGTGGGCTGGGCCAGCAAGCTGGGCTGCACAATGTTGGGCCTCTGGGCTGTAGGTAAGCGCCAGGTAGGGTCAGGTAAGCCTCTGTTCTTTTCCTATTTTTATTTTCTGTTAATTTGTTTTGATTTAGTTTGAGAACTAAATCAATTTAAAACTTTTTGTAAATTTTTGTGTGAGCTCAGAGAGATAGTCCAAGGCCACATGCAAATTTACAAAAATATTTGAACATTATTTCTTATATAGCAGAAATAATTCCAACCCAAATATGTTATTGATTTAAATCAAAGGCCCAAAATAAATTATTTTTGTGCCTCCAAAAATATTGGTTTGAGTTTTACCTCATGCCAATATTTTCACAGAATAACAGGAACATTTTCTTGGACTCATTTGATGAGATTTAAATGTTGGTTATTTTTAGAGGTTTTTCCGAGGCTTTTGAAAATTCCTCAATTCAAGTTTCATTTGAATTTAAACATGATGCTCACATGGAAACTAGCCTAGGTCTGACCAGAATTAGGGACGTGACAACTCACCCCGACTAAACAAGAATCTCGTCCCGAGATTCAAGCGTAGGGTAAGATGAAAGGGGAACGCAAACTAACACAATCTTCACGATCCAGGTTGCACTTCATAAGAACGTTGATTCGATCACCATCATTGTCTCGATTTCCTGCTTTGAGAACTCCATCTAACATGACAACGAGAGGAAACGGACAACTCCATAAGAATCGATCTTCTCAAAGATCGAGCAACTCAGGGTCAACTCATGGAGTGAGGCATTGAAACATCTCTTGAGCTGACACACAAAACACACATCAAGAGGGATGGAAAGATGACGGAGGTTCAATTTGGTAGGCAACAATTCCACGCTGAAGTAGGATGGTGCATGGTTTCAAAGTAGCGAGGAGTTGAGTTGCCATGATACCATAACGGGGCACCTTAGGGAAGGTGACTCGTAGAAATATCCCCTTAAGTGGCAAAAAGAATTATCTTTGATTCAGAGATCATTGAAACTCTTTATACCAGCTTAAGGCAAATTACAATCGATCATTTGGAGAAGTTTGAAAGAATGGCATACTCAGTTTGGAAAGGAAACTAGAGTTATAAGACAACTTGACAAACCGAAGGCACATTCCAATTGATACCGAGAATACAACCTAGTGGTGGAGTGTGCCCTCAAGAACTTGAGCATTTCCATACCCATCAAGATTTACCAACTTCCGTGTCAAGGGTGTTGACAACACAACATACTAACATGATGAATAGCGATGGATGATGCAGATGCAAAGGAAGATGACACTTTCTCAGATTTCACCTTACCAAGGCCAAGTGGACAAAATCTAGATGATCGACCGAGAGACATTTAGCACTCCGCTTCTAATGTTCTCCTTGATGTGCTAGCAACCCCATTCATTGAAATGGTTTGGTAACTAGACCATCAAGTAAAAGGTCGGACTTCGGGAGCACAAAAATCCATAAGGAACAACTAGGGAGTAAATCCTACGAAATCCTTATGGGGAGGTGGCCAACTTCCTCAAACAAGATACTACAATAATAGGTCTTCCGGTTGGGTGTGTTGGCCACGACATCCACTTTACCGGTTATCGCGAGACCAATATTATAGTTCTTGGGAAATGTTCCAACCATCATATCTGCCTGAGATTCAGATCTGGTTGGTGTCAGAATAATCCAGACTCATCGGGTCTGGAAAGAAGAATGAAAGTTTGCAACACAAATCGACGAGATGACGTTGCAAGATTCTCGGGAAATGAGCTATGGTAGTAAACTCCAAAACATGAGCCAGTTCTGCTACACACGTGTGAACACGCTGTCCTAGACAAGCATGACCACGTAGTAGTCTTATAATAAAACACTACCGAGTTCAGATTGGGAACCATCATTGGGGATATCGAAGTCCTTGTATAAGCCCCGGGTCTTAAGAAGGAGCTTCTTCTCCTAGAAAAAATCAGTCAGTGGCTTGGTGTGCTCAGGATACATATAGAATGAAGGTTGCAAGTCTCCAAACCACAGAATACTTCGCACGTATGCATGACCGACTTGGGATGATTCCAAAGGAAGCAACATTGACTTTCTCGGATCCACGGCGGCAGCTTGCATCAAATGCACATGAATTAGAGGAAGCCACTTCTTTCATCCGAACATATCTTCATGAGCTAGCATGAAGAAATGCTTTCAAAAATTTCCAACACTAGCTTAATGTTAAACAAAATTATGGAGAAGACAAGGATGTTGTCGATGGGCTCAACAACAATTCATCCAGATTCCCATGGAGATGGAATTCCATAACTATGTGAACAAGGTGATAGTATTGGTCAGACCCAAAAGATGTAATGGTGTATGCTCAAGGGATAACCGCGCGTAAGACAACATTACGGACATCGTTGGTTTTGATTTGTTTTGACAATAGCCCATACTCAAATCAAAGTTTTTATAAGATAATAGGTCCAACAACTAATCACAGGGACCATTCGATGAAGATATCATCTTTCTTCAACTAACACACCAACACCAGGATATCCCTTGAGGATGAACTGAGTCGGACAAGCTTTTATCTTCCAACTCTCCAAGTTGTTGTCTAGCTCAACCAACTAGCTCAGGGATATCCAACATAGATTCCTGGAGAAGGAGTGATTTATAAGAAAACCAACTTGATCACGAACTCAACATAGCGGCCAGGTGACAACCTGGTAATACTTACGAGAAGATATTCGAAACATCACAAACCATCGATATGTTACTAAGCTCGTGAACAATCTTGCTTTTCAGGGCAAGACGATATGATCAATAGAGCGAAGATTTGAAATAATCCTAACTCATCGATCGAGGAGTGCACCAGGAGAATGGACTAGGCAGCACAATTTATCTTAGAATGATGATTCAAGAACCAACACGCTAAGAATGAGAATATTGTCCATTAGCTACTAAGAAACAAGGTTGTTAGGAGTATTGATTTCACACATCACGGTTCACTTGTCGGCATTCCGGTTGCCACAACATGAGAACCGAGGAATGAACAACGATGGCGAGAGGTATCACTGCATCAAGAGTTCATAGGATGGTGTGCAATTCCCATGATATTCCTGATATAAAGATGGTAATACTTCAAGGTAGAACAGACCAGAAGCTGGATTAGCAATTTGATTTGCGGAATACAACTGCTTTGACCCAATCCCAGAGATGAACGAGGTACTGGAGTTAGTTTCTCCTAGTCATTCCGGAGTAGAATGGCTTGGCGGACCACAAAATAATAGGAATCGATAACACGAATGCACGCCATAAACTTGGCTATCAACTGATAGACAAGGATTGGAATACAACTACAGAGGGACAGATCAAAGGAACATATATCTTTCTGAGTTGTGGGTGCATAGATTAGCATGTCGAACGAGTTCAACATATTTCTTCCGGATAACCCATGCAGAAAGATAGGACTGGCAGAGCCACAATATAGAATGGAGAACTCGTCAAGAGCACTCTGGTTGTGATCGTTTGGTTCAACGACGAACTGCTGCCATAAGTAGTTCATGGTTTTTGGAAGAACGATATACCATGAACCTCGAGGCTATCACAAGGTTACTAATATCCTAAAGGGACTAGCAAACACTATCCACATGGAGTAGGTGGAGTGAATCTCGAGTTCAAAACCCAAGGAGTAGAATACCTACTACTAAGTGGCATCACGGGATGCTTTCGAGAATAAAGGCCAGAATCATCACACTGGGAACACAAATCATGGCTAGCTTACTAGGTGGTACTCTAAGACACCGAGGGTCATAATACTAGCTCCAACACATACGTCGAGGCAATAGAGTACCTCAACTTACTGATTAGTATGGGTAATCTGGCCCAAAGGGACATCAAACGGGAGGAAGGGATTTGCAAATGCTTCAGACTATTTAGAAACCTGGGATGACTCGGACAACATAACGGTTGTAAATGCTCAAAAAGATTTGAGACATCCTGCAAAATAGTGGCATGACCACTCAACATCACAATACCAAGGTTCTGAGACCAACTATGAACACACGGAAGTAATAGGAACTGAAACAAGGCTTAAGTCCAACAATCTTATGAGTCTACGGATTAGTAACACGTGATCCTGATAGAAAGAAGAGAAGGCCTAATTCTTAACACCGTAGGAAAGATATGATGACTCAGATCAGAAGGCCATAAGGTATAAGGAGTAAAAAGAGCCTTACGTTCCATCCCACAATCAATTCTCTTATATAACTAAAGAATTTCTAGACTCAACTTCGACCAGCTTGGCTTGGTAATCCTACATGCAGTAAAGCTCTGATACCAAAGCTGCCAGGACCCTGACTCAATGCCACATCGATCTAGCATGTAACACCTCATATCACTTTGCGGCCTCACGCACGGTATCCCCACGGGTGTCGCCTTACCTTTGCCCGGGACCGTTTGCGCCTTTTGGCACACGTATATGATAGTGTCGCTAGCATCCATATGATAAGGAGCCCGGGGTGACATGGCTAGTCGTAAACCCAAAGTGGCACAAACTTACAGGGACAGGCATCCATGACCCCGCATCGAACGTGTCGGTCATCAGCAAGTGAATCCAGGCTGTAGCACTAGGCTAACAGGACTCCGGTGAACCGGGCTGTAGCGGGCTAGCAGGACTCCGGTATTCATCGCGTGACATTTCCCCGAAGGGACAGACACAGGAACGAAGAAGGACACATGCCGGCCAGCCTAAGTGTTCCGGAGCAGTAGCAGGCTACCATGGCTCAGTGGAAGCACTAGGAGACATTTCCCGGTAAGAGAGGCTACTAAGGATAAACAACTAGATAGTCAGATCCTACACATACCAAGCATTTCAATAACATACACACAATATGCTCGATATGTGCAAATACAACATGGCATCACAACATGACTCTACAACTCAAGTATTTATTCAATAGGCTCCGAGGAGCGAGATATTACAAACATGGGTCTCATGACCCAACATTCAGAGCATACAAGTCAAAGCACATGCGGAAGCTTAACATGTCTGAGTACAGACAACTACAAATGAAAAAGGCTGAGAAGCCTGACTAACTATCAGATCCTGCCGAGGGCACAAGATCGTAGCTGAGGTAACAAGCTAAACGTCGAAGTCCACACGGAACTACTAGTGAGACTGAAGTCTCTCTGCAAAAACATAAAATAGGAAAACGTGAGTACAAATGTACCCAGCAAGACTTACATCAGAACTAACTACATATGCATCATTATCAACAAAGGGGATGGTGGAGTTTAACTGCAGCAAGCAAGCTTTGACTCGGTGGCTATCCTCAACTACGACTGCATGTAACTCTTTTGAGGTGGCGCACACGAGTCCACATATTCACCGTATCAATACACCACTATGGATCCGGTCCCGTCTCCCTATGAGAACGCCATCCATAGCACTAACACTTATCTTGCGTATTTTAGAGTATCCACTTTCACTTGTCTATGAACTGAACAGGCAACCCAGAAGTCCTTTACTGCGGACACGGCTATTCGAATAGATAATGTTAACCCTGCAGGGGTGTACTTCTTCACACACGCTCTCGCCACTTACTGCCATGTACACGTCATGTATCTCGGCAACCTTCAAGCGGAAGCCTGGCGAGGGAGTCGGCCACGACCTGACTAACCACACAAGTCTCTAGTCCAGGCTTATCGCCTATTCGGGTTCCATCCGCAAGAATATCCGGCCGGGGTGTCGCTCACGGCCCCAAACGATGTGTGCAGGGTTCCCAAGTCCACCATCCGGGTGCCACTTGGTACATCGGGCCACTGTGCCTAGTCTGTCCCAAGCCCACCTGTACCGGGTGCCACTTGGTAGACTACTAACACTACCTACAAACACCAGAAACTAGTTGCAACTCCTGGACAAAGATCATGTTGATTAATAAGTCGAGAGGGGTCGAGTTACCGGAACCCAATGTGTGGTAGTAGATGTTCATGGATCACAAACACAGAACTCAGTTCCTAAGGACGGTTTCAATGAGACAACCCACCATGTACTCCTACATGGCCTCTCACCGCTACCTTTACCAAATCGTGTTCACACACTTAGCTCTCACACAGTAGGACATGTTCACACACCTCCAATTCATCCTGATGAATCAGACCTGACACAACTCTAAGCAATAGCAGGCATGACAAACAAGCATGAATGAGTAGGCACAACAGGGCTCAAACAACTCCTACTCATGCTAGTGGGTTTCATCTATTTACTGTGGCAATGACAGGTCATGCAGAGGAAAGGGGTTCAACTACCGCAACATGTAACAGTTGTGTCGGTGTACTAGAGTAGGGGTACCCTAGTATCCTAAACTTGTGCACGGGCAGTTGCAGCACCCCGCAGCAAGGCTCGCCAGGTAACCACCAAGATCCTCCGTGGCTCCTCAGGAGACAAGACCCCGACAAGAGGAGCTTGCCGGGAAGCCATTCAAGAACAAAGTATTCAAACCAAGAAGACAAGGCCCCGCCAAGAGGAGCTTGCCGGGAAGGCCAGCCAAGGCGTCTCAAGAAAGCTTGCCGCGACGCGCTGTGCGTCCCGGCAAGGCTCGGTGAACGACAAGCTCCCGAGCCCGACAAGACAACGACCGCGGCGAGGCACTTGCCGCAGCGAGCGGTCACACCGCACCCGCGCTCCAGCACATCCGCCCACGTGTCGCTCTAGGGCCCTTCCAAGCGTGCGTGGCGAGAGGCTGTGCAGCCAGGGGTGCGCGGTGGCAAGCGGCGCTGACGAGAAGGCCATCGTGGCGATCGCTGGCGCCCCTGACGGTCTCTGCTTGCACTGTTTGGGCGACACAGACGAGCATTAAATGCCCTTGTCCCCTGCCGTCAAAGTTAGGTATGATACACTGTGTCTACAGTATAGGTAGATGTGCCTACCACATTCTTTTTCCATTTTGCCCCTTTTGTCTGTGTTGCCATCTGTCGGTGACCCCTTGAGCATATAAAAGGAGGACCATGCGCAACGTAGAGGGGGTTCGACTCATTCGAAGCTAGGGACACTCCCACGCTCGGTTTGGTAGCGCTGATCGCTCCTGAGAAAGAACTCAATATACACTTAGATGCAGCAGTAGGAGTATTATCTCTCCGGAGAGCTCCGAAGCTGGGTAAACTGCTCGTGTGCACTGCCTCGATCTGCTCTTCGTGCAACCTCCGCCCTCCGCCGAACCGAAAGGGGCTCGGTCCGCCGGTCCCATAGGTGTTCGTGGATCAGTTTCCCCGACATCTTTGGCGCGCCAGGTAGGGGGCGTCGAGATTGTGTGAACCCGATCCGGCATGCACGCGAGCTAAATCTTCATCATCTTCATCGACATGCCAATGAAGAACAAGGCTTCGGAGGCAGCAGTTCCGTCCGCGTCGATTCCACCGCCACCGGAGCAAACGGGTGGTGGAGTTGACGCCGGCGGAAGAACGGGCGTCGATGAGGGGGCTCACAGTGCTGCCAAGTCCAAGGACAAGGCAGCATAGACCTCCGCATCCGTACGCGCACCGCGCCCGTCTCAGGAGGCGCGGGACCAACAGCGTCATGGCGTTCGTAGCGCCATACGTCCGCTGGGGCAAGATCAAGCTGGTGGATCTTGCGGAGTTCAAGACCAGCATGCACGCCAACATGCTGGCCCGAGCGAAGTACGGTCGCCTAGAAGGGATACTGCTCCTTCTAACATAGTTAGAAGTCCGAGCATATCCCGCTCCTCGCACCGTTCGCCGCTGCCGCCCACCACTCCAGCAGAAGCCTTGGCGCGAGCTCAACTGCTTCTAGATTACCCTCCGACGGTGGACAAGACCGACGAGTGGAGGGCCACCATTCAGAGTCTCATTGGCTTCACCAACGGCGACACCGCGCAGCAACCGAGCACCTCGCTGCCGCGGCAAGACTGCCGGACGCGAGCCGATGGCGACAAGACCGATGGGTGTGCAACTTCCATGCATTCTCCACCACGAAGGCCAAGATCGCCGACTCGTCGGGTCCACCTCGACGGCGACTCCACTGCATCATCGGATCCACGAGCTCGTCGCGATCAGCACCAAGTTCTCCATGAACGACAACAAGAGGACGCTCCTACTCGCATCGAGCGCCGAAGAGAAGCGCGGCGTCAATCTGACTAGCGCGCTGGGCCCACTGTTGACATGCATGCGCCAGGGGAACCAGGAAACTTGCCGTACGCGGTAGGTTGCCCTGCTTTACTCGTGAGCTGCGGCAAGTCCAGTGGCCCAGCAAGAAGAATTTCAAGCCAGATGTACTAGAGAAGTACGACGGCAAGTCGCATCCGTCGGAGTTCCTCAGCATCTACACCATTGCGGTGCAGGCTGCCGGGGGACGAGACGACAAGATCCTTGCCAACTACTTCCCGCTGGTGCTCAAGCCTAACGTCAGATACTGGCTCATGCACTTGCCGGACAACTCCATTTCCTCTTGGGCAGATCTATGCCATCAGTTTGTCGGCGCCTTTACAGGCGGCCACAAGCCTCATGGCCAAGAAAGTGATCTTCATCTGCTCGCCCAGAAGGAAGGAGAGCCCCTGCGCAAGTACATTCAGAATTTAGCCGTGTACAGCACAACATCCCAGATGTCCACCCTGCCGCTGTCATCAGCGCGTTCCATCAGAACGTGCGAAACCGCAGGATGCGGGAGGAGATGGCCATGTGCAAGATCAGGGACGTCAGCGA
The DNA here is from genome assembly GCF_002162155.2 of Triticum dicoccoides. Classification (NCBI taxonomy): domain Eukaryota; kingdom Viridiplantae; phylum Streptophyta; class Magnoliopsida; order Poales; family Poaceae; genus Triticum; species Triticum dicoccoides. The sequence goes on from NC_041389.1 coordinate 160,393,822, forward strand.
GCTATATGCCCTGGCCAACAAGTGTGCACGTGCTGAAGAGGGGAGGAAGCTCCCCGGAGAGAATACAGGAGCAGGAGGGTCTGACAGTGAGGATGCTGCCCCGGCAAAGAAAGGCCGGCGGCGGAACAACAGGAAGAAAAAGGGAAAAGAAGTGCTAGTTGTTGAGCAGTCCGGCAACGGAGGTGGCGCCAAGAAAGCTAAAGTTGGAAGCTCTGGCAAGGAGAGCCAGGTTGTGGCGGCCGCCGACAAGCAGGACAGCTCCGGAAAGCAGTACTGCAAGATCCACCGCACCAAGGGCCATGACCTCCAGAGCTGTAAGAAGGTTGAGTAGCTTGTTGAGCAGCAGAAGGCTGAGTACGAGCGACGCGACAAGGAGAAGGCCCAGGAAGGTGCTGGAGGAGCCAGCAAGAAACGCCCCGGCCGAGGGGGCGCCGCGGCAAGGCCAAGCAACGGCAAGGAGACAGGCCTCCCCGTGGCCGCGATAAGCACGAAGACGACAACGACTCAAGCAATGGATACGAGAAGTCAATGCAGTGGAACCATCCATGGAGTCACGCAGGCCTCTGAAATGGTCCAGCACGCCTATCATCTTTGATATTGAGGATCACCCTGATCGCATAACTGCGGTCGGATGCTTGCCGATGTTGGTTTCACCAACTATCCACAACCTCAAGGTCACAAAGATGCTAGTTGACGGTGGGGCTGGCTTGAACCTGATCTCCTTCGCAGTCCTCCAAAAACTCCAGATCCCTGACAGCGAGCTTGAAGAGACCGGCACATTCCAAGGAATCAACCCGGGAAGGAGCAAGCCTAAGGGAAAGATCACGTTGCCGGTCACATTTGGCAGCGAGTTAAACTTCAGAACTGAGAGGGTCACTTTTGACGTTGCTGATTTTCCATTACCCTACAATGGAATACTCGGCTGCCCCTGCGCTCGCCATGTTCATGGTAGCCTCTCATTATGCATACAACATGCTGAAGATGCCAGGCCCGATAAGTGTCATATCTGTCCCTGGCGACAAGAAGGATGCCCTTATCTGCGCCGACAAGATTTACCGGGAGGCAGCAGCTGCAGCTGATCACAAGTCCCTTGCCACTGAAGCCCCCGGGGGGAAGAAGAAAACCAAGTCCGGCAAGAGCTCTGATGCCCACTCTTCGGAGTGCTGCGCTACCGTCGAGGATGCACCATCGAGCTCCACCGGCAAGTGTAAGAAGGCAATGGCAGCTCCACTAGAGACCAAGAGGGTGTCCGCCAAGGAGGATGGTACTGGTGGTACTTTCACCATCAGTGCCACTCTTGACCCTAAATAGGAAAGCGCGCTCATTGCTTTCCTGCAGGCGAACGTCGACGTGTTTGCATGGCAGCCGTCTGATATCCCCGGTGTTCCCAGGAAAGTAATTGAGCACCACCTAGCCATTTGTCCTCATGCGCGGCCCGTCAAGCAGAAAGTCAGGAAGCAAGCAGTGGAGCATCAAGAGTTCATTGTAGAAGAAATCAAGAAGTTGGGAGCTGCAGGCCTTGTCAGAGGAGTGCTCCATCCCACATGGTTGGCCAATCCTGTAGTTGTGGGCAAGGCCAATGGGAAATGGAGACTTTGTATTGATTTCACCGATGTCAATAAAGCTTGTCCCAAGGACCCATTCCCCTTGCCGCGCATAGACCAGATTGTTGACTCCACGGCTGGATGTGATTTGCTTTCATTTCTTGATGCATACTCAGGATACCATCAGATCTTCATGGCAGAAGAGGATGAGGAGAAAACCACATTCATCACCCCATGTGGCACATACTGTTTTGTATGGATGCCTTTTGGTTTGAAGAATGCTGGTTCCACATTTGCTAGAGTAGTCCATGTCGCTTTTGAGCCACAGATACACAGAAATGTGGAAGCCTACATGGATGATATAGTGGTCAAGAGCAAGGACAAGGCGACCCTGATTCAAGATTTAGATGAAACCTTTGCAAATCTGCGCAAGATCAACCTCAAGCTTAACCCCGAGAAGTGCGTATTTGGAGTCCCTTGCGGCAAGCTTCTCGGGTTCTTTGTGTCTCAGCGGGCAATTGATACCAATCCTGACAAGATCAAGGCCATCGAGGAGATTGAAGCATCGAAGCGCGTCAAGGATGTACGAAGGCTTGCCGGTTGCGTCGCTGCTCTCAGCAGGTTCATCTCTCGCTCTGCTGAGCGCGCCCTGCCGTTTTTCAAAATATTGAAAAAGGCAGGTCCAATGAAATGGACTCCGGAAGAGGAGGCTGCACTGCAGGACTTGAAGAGGTACCTGTCCTCCACTCCAATACTTGTCGCACCTAAGCCACAAGAGAAGTTGCTGCTGTATCTAGCGGCAACCAATCAAGTGGTTAGTGCTGCATTAGTAGCGGAGAGGGAGGCGGATAACGAGCCAGAAACCATGGCAGGCGCATCCAGCAACAAGCAGGGGGCTTCGCCGACAAGCTCTGGTCCTGACAAGGATGGATCTGCGCAGGTGCGCGAGGAGGTGCAGAAGAAAATGGTGCAGCGCCCAGTTTACTTTGTCAGCTCCCTTCTGCAGGGGGCTAGGTCAAGGTACTCTGGTGTGCAGAAGTTGCTTTTCGGCCTTCTCATGGCCTCGAGAAAGCTGCGCCATTACTTCCAGGCACATGAGATCACAGTTGTCACTCGCTTTCCACTAAAGAGGATACTGTAGAATCCAGAAGCAACAGGCAGGATTGTCGAGTGGGCACTGGAACTATCAAGCTTTGGCCTCAAGTTTGAGAGCACTTCAATGATCCAAAGCAGAGCAATGGTAGAGTTCATAGCAGAGTGGACGCCAACACCAGACGAAGAGATTCCAGAAACGAGCATCCCCGTCAAGGAAGCAAGCAAAGAGTGGCTGATGTACTTTGATGGTGCCTTCCCGCTGCAAGGCGCTGGTGCTGGCGTGCTGCTTATCGCACCCAACGGAGAGCACCTCAAGTACGTAGTCCAGATGCACTTTCCCAAGGAGCAAGCAACAAACAATACTGCAGAGTATGAAGGCTTGCTTGCCGGCCTCAGGATCGCGGCAGACCTTGGGATTAAGAAGCTCATTGTCAGGGGTGACTCGCAGCTTGTCGTCCGCCAAGTGAACAAGAACTATCAGAGTCCATTGATGGAAGCTTATGTTAATGAAGTGAGAAAGCTAGAAGAGCACTTTGACGGCTTACAGATGGAACATGTTCCAAGAGCTCAGAATGACGTTGCTGATGGCCTGTCAAAGTGCGCCGCACTAAAGCTACCTGTGGAACCAGGAATCTTTGTGCTCAAGCTGACTCAACCATCCGTGACACCATCAACTGGACAGAGTAAGAAGAGGAAGTTGGTTTCCGGTGACTACTTTCCGGCAGAGCTTCCCGAAGCCGCCGCCAAGAAGGTCCCCAAAATCAACGCCAAGAGTGCTGAGGAGCAGTCTGCTCCGGCAAACCTTAGGGTTTGTTCCGTCGAAGCAGATGCTCCCGACAAGTTTTGCTCCGGCAAGCTTGCCGGGGAACATCAAGCTCCGGCGGGGCCGCAGGCCCTTGCCCTCGAAGCGGATGTTCCCGCAGCAGCAGATGTGCCTTTGGTCCTTGTTATCGAGCCGCAAGCTCCAGCATGGGCGCAGCAGATTGTCCGTTTCCTTCAGACAGGAGAACTTCCCGAAGAGCAAGAAGAAGCGGAAAGAGTAGCCCGGCAGTCAAGTATGTACAAGTTTGTCGACAACACACTGTACAGAATAAGACTCAACGGTGTGAAATTGAAGTGTATTCGCCGGGAAGATGGACAACAGCTGTTGGCAGAGATACATGGAGGCATATGTGGTCACCACATTGGCGCATGAGCACTTGCCGGCAAAGCGTTCCGGCAAGGTTTCTTTTGGCCGACAACCCTCCAGGATGCAACTGCACAAGTAACCAAGTGTGAAGCGTGCCAGTTCCATTCCAAGCAAATACACCAGCCAGCTCAAGCTCTCCAGACGATCCCTTTATCCTGGCCATTTTCGGTCTGGGGGCTCGACATCCTCGGCCCCTTCCCCCGAGCTGTCGGGGGCTTTGAGTTCTTGTACGTCGCCATCGACAAGTTCACAAAGTGGCCGGAAGTGGAACCAGTGAGGAAGGTGACAGCACAGTCAGCAGTCAAGTTCTTCAGGTCGATTGTTTGCCGTTTCGGGATCCCTAACAGGATCATCACCGACAACAGCACGCAATTCATGAGCCGCACCTTCATGCAGTACGTCCAAGATCTTGGCGCCAAGGTCTGCTTCGCTTCTGTTGCTCATCCGAGAAGCAACGGTCAAGCGGAGAGGGCAAATGCTGAAGTGCTGCGAGGCCTCAAGACCAGAACTTTCGACAGGCTGCGCAGGTGCGGAAGAAACTGGATCGAGGAGCTGCTGATGGTTCTTTGGTCGATCAGAACGACGCCAAATCGAGCCACTGGCCAGACACCTTTCCCTCTAGTCTATGGAGCAGAGGCAGTTCTCCCCACGGAACTCGTATACGGGTCGCCTCGAGTGCTCGCTTATGATGAGCTTGAGCAAGAGCAGCTGCGGCAAGATGACGCACTGCTCCTTGAGGAAGATCGTCTTCAGGCTGCTGTACGAGCTGCTCGATATCAGCAAGCTTTGCGTCGCTACCATAGCCGCAAAGTTAAAGCCAGAAGTTTCGAGGAAGGCGACCTTGTTCTTCGGCGCGTTCAGTCCGCCAAGAATTCCAACAAGTTGACGCTGAAGTGGGAAGGCCCTTACCGGGTGAAACGAGTCACTAGGCCTGGCGTTGTCCGCCTTGAGACCGAAGATGGCATTCCGGTGAGCAACTCCTGGAACATTGAGCATCTTCGTAAGTTTTACCCGTAGGGCGCTGTTGCCGCTGTACAAGTCTTGCCGCTGTTGCATGCAATCTTTCGTACAAAGCCGGGCGCAGACCCCTGTGAATAAATAAAGTTCATGTGCCTCGCACAACTTGTCAATTTCATGCTTTCTTTCTTTTCGCATGTATCATCTGACACTTTGTGCAGCACCTGCCCTCGGTAAGCGATAACAAGCCGCAAGGCTCCATATCTTTATTTTCTTTTCTGTCTCTTTCTCAAAGGAAGGAAGGTTCCCTCGCCCACAAGGTTTGACGGGGGGAAAGGAGAAGATAATGGTGTGGACCGGGCCGTTCAAGAAAGTTCCGCCTTGCCGGGAAGCAAACGACAGAAAAGCTAAGTTGCCAAAGTTTGAGCAATCAGTTTTTAAATTTTTAAGTTATCTTCCTTGAACGACCGTTCTTTGTATGGAAAACCTGTGCGCAGAGGAACCAACTCGTAGCTAGTTGCGCCCTTACTTTGTTTCGAGTCCGCTCAACAATTTAAGTGAGCTGCGACTAGCTGCGACAAGGTTTCTTGTCGGTAGCGGCACCGCCAGCAGGCTGCTGACGTTCCGCACTCAGCGCTCGCGGCAAGGGTGCCTCCACCGGCAAGTTCCCTAAAAGCATAGGGCAGAAACGTATAAAGCCAGGAGTCAAGCAAAGGAAATAACATAGCAATCAATACCCAAAATAGAGTTATATTACAAAATAACTTGTCGCGGCTCTAATAAAGTGCTCTCATGACATGACTAGCAGCGGCAAGAAAAGAAGAAAACGGGCGGCCTAATCTACGCGGCCACCATCAACCCTCTTGACCTCATTCACCTTGTCCACAATGGGTGCAACAAGGGCTTTGAGTGCTTCCAGATCAGCATCTGCCGGCAGCTTCTTGAGGACGTTGGTGAAGTTGAGGCCTGGATTGCGGAAGGCCACTTTCACCAACACCTTCTCCAGGACTCTGGCACAGATCGTGTGCGACTCATCGGCCAGCTGCTTTGGGATCTTCTCTCGGAGCTGCTGGAGGGCTGTCGCCACGCCTTTAAAGAACAGGGTGAGCTTGGCGCTAGGCTGGAGGTTCTCATCGGAGGAGTACCCGAAGTCCTCCACTCCCAGCTGCGCCAGCTCCCCGTCGATGACTGCAGCGATGTTCACAAGGCCCTCCGTCCAGAGCTCCACCGTATCCTTGAAGGTGTTATGGGTTTCGGCGGCCCTCGCCAGCAGCGCTTCGTTGCCCTTGATCTCCTCCTTCAAGTCCGCCTCCCGCTTCTTGGCGCCGTCCAGCGTCTGCGTCAAGGTGGCCAGCTTCAGCTCAAGATCGGCGTTGGAATCCTTGGCGGCGCTCAGCTCCTTGCCCTTCTCGGCGAGTTAGCCCTGCAGCTCACCATGAGCGAGGGCATCCTTCTTGCGCTCAAGCTTGAGCGCGGCAAGCTCTTCACCGCCCGCCTTCAGATCAGCCTCCAGCTGCGCCACCTTTGCTTCCAATTCCTTCTTGGCGGCCTCGGCAGCCGCAGCCGCGTCCTTTGCTTCCTTGAGCACCCCGCCAAGTGCCTGCTCGCGCACGACAAGATCCTCCTCGTGGATGTCAAGGTTAACTTTCCATTGGGCCAGCTCACCTTCTTGCGCATACAGCTTCTCACCGGCGAGCCGCTGTTGCTCTTCAGCTTCGGCCTTCTCGAGGAGGAAGGCCTTCCGCTCTTCAGAAAGTTGCTCCCGCTCCTCCGCCAAGGCCCGGAGAGCTTCCTGGCTGAGACCCCGGAGCTCCTCCGCGCGCTTTTCAATATCCACGCTCGCCTTCGCGACAAGCGCTTCCCGAGACTCCAGCTTGGCTTGGCGGGCGCGGTAGAGTGACATCAGCCTCCGTAGCAGCCGCTCCTCCTCAGGCTCGTCGCTACTGCTTCCCGGCGCGTCGACAATCGACAACCCAGCGGAGGCAAGCACCTCCCCACCCAGGGTTTCTCCTTCAACCGGCGCCCTGGAGCTTGACGGCCAGGGGAGCTTGATGAAAATGCCCTCGCCGGCCTTCAGATAGGCGCCGGTCTGGGGCTCCTCGGAGCCTGGTGCTATGGTAGCAGCGGAGGGATCGGCGGTCGGTGCAGCGCCTGGCGCTCCTGCGGCCTCAGGGCCGTCAGTGCGATCGCCAGATCCCTCACCACCTTCCGCGGCGGCAGCCTTGGCGGCCTCTTCGCCGGCGGGCTCATCAGCACCGGCTCCTTCTTCGGTGGCTGCGGCATCATTAGTATTGCCGCACATGTCCTCCTCGCCGCCCGCCTCGGCCTCCATTGGCTCCATGGAGGGTGGATCTGACGACCGGAGAAGAAGGAGAAGTCAAGCAAACATTCGAAAAGAAAAATAAGAAGAAGAAGAATACAAGGGAAGCTTCAGGCAAGGGATTACCTGCACTGGGGTCCATGGACATGGGCTCCACCATCGGAGGATCACTGGTGCTGCCCCTTGCCGGAGACTCCTCCCTCGCCGGAGATTCCTCCCTTGCCGGAGGACGCTCCCTTGCCGGGGAATCATCCCTTGGAGGTGTAGTGGAAGTAGATGGCACGTCGGAGACGGTTTCCGAGCCCTCCTGGTGAAGCTGTTCTGCTCCTACACAAACAAACCGACAGTCGGATGTCAGCAAAGAAAAGAGCACCCGTGCGCGCCCAAAAGCAGAAAGAAAATCATGTACTTACGCTGGGGGCTGCGCTGGGGGCTGCTTCGCGGAGTAGTTGCCGGATCTGGCAAGGTGGTCTCGAGCGTGCCCCCTGCCATCACAGTGGGCTCGTCCTCGATGATAACCACCGGGACCTTGGCTCTCTTCACCGCTCTTTGATCCAACGTCCTGAAAAGGAGTAGGTTTAGATCGAAGCAAGTTAGATACAAGACAAAGCAACAAAATTGAAGAACTACCAGTACAACAGATAAATCTTACTCTTCTTCCTCCTTGTCGGAGCTGAGCACGGAGAGGCCGAAGTCCGGCCCACCCTCGGCGCGACAAGGCGGAGGTGTAGGACCGCTTGGCCGCTTGGCGGGCGCAGTGGCGGCGGCCCGGGAAGACCCCGCTCCAGTTGCCGCAGCGGTACGAGGCACTCCCACGGCAACATTGCTTGCCGCGGTGGAGCGTGTCGCGCGGCGCGTCGGGTGCTGACTCCTTTGCCGCCCCGCTGCGTCCCCGCCCCTGCGAAGGCACCTTCTCGGTGGAGCTGGGGGCTGTGCTGTGGGCTCCGCCTGCGGCAAGCGGTCTGGAGATGGCGGGCCGCTCGCACCCTCGGCGGGCTCGCTCGACTCGGCGTCCGGCGCGGCAAGCTCTTCCTCGTTGTCAATCCACTCTCGCTCGGCAAGGCTTGCCGCCGCCTCTGCCTCTGCCTCCTCCACGGTGAACCCGAACTCACCTGGTGGCGATGTGTTGCATCTCCTCCTTGGTAGTGTCGCGGGTGAGGCTCTTCTGCTCATCGGCACGGACCGCCACCTCCACCAGTCCGTCGAAGAATTGCTGCACAACGTCGTCCGCTGGTTCTTGCCACGTTGGAACAAGACCATGCGAGTCACACAGCGGCATCATCGCGCGGATGCGGTCGAGCGAAGAATTGTTGCACAGCGGGACGACCCCCGCCGGCAACCTGAACCATTCTGGATGTTGGGAGTCGTGCTTGAACAGTTCCTTGAGCATCGCATCCAGCTCCAGCACGGTGAAGTTAAAATTGAGGCCGGGGCACAGCCTCATGATATCCGCCGGACAGCCAAACTCCCAAGCAGGCCTCCTCCTCTCCTGCAAGGGGGCGATGCGGCGGCGGAGAAATTCCGCGCCCACGGCGCCCACAGTCAGCCCGGCAAGCCTGAGGCGCAGGATTCTGGTGACGGCAATCTTCAACCTAGCGTCCTCCGGGGCCAGGCTGCTCCAATCGTTGCCGCGCACTACTGGAACTTGGCGCAAGGCGGTGAATGGCTGCGGGTTCTCCTCCATGATCCAACACCAATCAGCTCTCCACTCCTCCCACTTGCTGCGGAGCTCCCCCTACAGATACGCCTCCTTCTTGCCGGCCCTCGAGATCCAGGCGATCCCGCCAGAAAGTGGCTCTCCTCTCTCGACCCGAGGCATGAAGTAATGGCGGAAAAGGGCTACGTTTGGGTGGACTCCGACAAAGTTTTCGCAGAGATGTGCAAAAACGGACATGGTCAGAACGGCGTTGGGGGTGAAGTCAAGAAGATGAAACCCGTAGGTGTTCATGATGTCATAGAAAAACTCTGAGAAGGGCGGACAGAGGCCGCAGTAGAAGAACAGCGGGAAGAAGGGATACCCATATGGAGCCCGTTTCGAAGCGGCGGCGGAGAGTACCTTCGTGCGCGGGTGCGCCCGTGTCTCTGTCGACCAGAAGAGATAGAACCACTGCCTCAGCCCCACCGCGTCGAGCTCGGAAGGGAAAGTGGCCCGCTCCTTTCGCAGCGCCTCAAGCCGCAGCGCCTCGGCCGACTTCGCGACCTTCCCGATCTTCGGAGCCATGGCGAAGGTGGTGGAGGAGATCGACGGCGTTGGTGGCGACGACGGTGATGAGGGGCGGAGTGCTGCTCTTTTTCGACCTTGGAGAAAGGGGGGAGCGGCGGAGATTTGGGAGTAGTAACCGGCGAGATGAGCTACTGCCCCTGTTTCCTCTGCTTATAAAGAGGGCGGGGGCGAACGTTATGCTTTTCCGAATAAAGAAACCCCCCACGATCTCCCCCACGATGCCGCATTCAACGCGTGCCGTTCGGGAGGGCGCGGTGGATGCGGAGTAAGAAACGGCACGACCCAGGCCACGCGTGCCCGTGCCCTGTTTTGGGCCTGGCCCAACAGCGCTCGACACCGTGTGTGGCCCAGGCCCGGGGGCTCCTGTCGGTGTACTTGAGTAGGGGTACCCTAGTATCCCGAACTTGTGCACGGGCAGTTCCAGCACCCCGCGGCAAGGCTCGCCAGGTAACCGCCAAGATCCTCCGTGGCTCCTCAGGAGACAAGACCCCGGCAAGAGGAGCTTTCCGGGAAGCCATTCAAGAACAAAGTATTCAAACCAAGAAGACAAGGCCCCGGCAAGAGGAGCTTGCCGGGAAGGCCAGCAAAGGCGTCTCAAGAAAGCTTGCCGCGACGCGCCGTGCGTCCCGGAAGGCTCGGTGAACGACAAGCTCCCGAGCCCGACAAGACAACGACCGCGGCGAGGCACTTGCCGCGGCGAGCGGTCACACCGAACCCGCGCTCCAGCACATCCGCCCACGTGTCGCTCTGGGGCCCTTCCAGGCGCGCATGGCGAGAGGCTGTGCAGCCAGGGGTGCACGGTGGCAAGCGGCGCTGACGAGAAGGCCATCGTGGCGATCGCTGGCGCCCCTGATGGTCTCTGCTTGCACTGTTTGGGCGACATAGACGGGCATTAAATGCCCTTGTCCCCTGCCGTCAGAGTTAGGTATGATACACTGTGTCTACAATATAGGTAGATGTGCCTACCACATTCTTTTTCCATTTTTACCCCTTTTGTCTGCATTGCCATCTGTCGGTGACCCCTTGAGCATATAAAAGGAGGCCCATGCGCAACGTAGAGGGGGTTCGACTCATTCGAAGCTAGGGACACTCCCACGCTCGGTTTGGTAGCGCTGATCGCTCCTGAGCAAGAACTCAATATACACTTAGATGCAGCAGTAGGAGTATTATCTCTCCGGAGAGCTTCGAAGCTGGGTAAAATGCTCGTGTGCACTGCCTCGATCTGCTCTTCGTGCGACCTCCGCCCTCCGCCGAACCGAAAGGGCTCAATCCGTCGGTCCCATAGGTGTTCGTGGATCAGTTTCCCCGACAAGTTGAATCGTTGTTGTCCTAATGCAGTAAAAGAGAGCAGGAGCGAGAGAGTGGGATTGTATCGGAATGAACAAGGGGGTTTTGCTTGCCTGACACTTCTGAAGATAGTATAGCTCTTCATCGGTGTCATCGAACTCATCATCGAAACCATGTCTATCGAAGGGGACAAAAACCGGCAACACAGAAGGAAACACAATCAATGCAATGCACAATATGATGCATGATCATGACATGGCAAAATGAGTGTGTTGGGCTAATGCAACTACAAACAGATGGGTTTGGGTCACTTTGAACCAAAGGTTCAACCCCAAATTCAAATTATGAATTTAAATAGTGCCTTATCATGTTTTGATCTAAACAGCAAGTTTAAGTTGCTTTATCATGCATGAAACCAGTCCATATGGATAGATTGGATTTTTCTAATCATTTTTCATATATAACCTATTTCATTCTGAGGTACGGTTGATTTTATATGATTTTTAGAAGTTTATACTATTCTCTGGAATTTCCTGGATTATTTTTAGTCCAGAAAACGATTAACTGCGTCAGCAATGTGTAAGCATGATGTCAGCGGGTCAAAGGGGCTGGTCCAAGTCAAACCTGACAGTGGGGCCCGAGTCAACGCTGAGGTGGCGGGGTCAAAGCATTAGCTTAATTTAAGTAGGGAAATAACCCTGTGGTTAATTATGGGGTGGGGCCCGGTTGTCTGTGATTCTAGGGTTTGATTAGGACGTGGTTAACGCCTAATTACCTTGCCACGTCAGCACGGCCGGGGTTAGACCGCCGGCGACCATCCAGCGCGGCGGAGGCACGCCGGAAACGCGCTACGGGCGTCGGCTGCACGTGCCGAGGGCACCAGGGCGCAGCCCTTGCTTACCCGCATCGAGGAGCCGGGGGGGTTGGACGCGGGGGTCGCCGGAATCAACGCCGGCGACAAGGTTTGCGGCGGCCGTGGTTCGGACGTGCTCAAGTTCCTCGCTAGGGTGTTCGGGAGGAGGAGTTGGTGGTGTCTACGGGTGCGCGAAGACACGCTGATCACGGTGGTGTGCTCGGTTGCGGCTCTCGGTGACGGTGGCCATGGCGGCGACATGGCTGGGCGGCAGTGAGCTTCGGGCACGGCGGCACTAGCGCTAGGGGAAAAAGGGAGAACGAAAGAGGAGCTCACAGAGGACACGCAGAGAAGCCCAGCAGGGTCGGGGAAGCGTCGGAGTTGGCGGATCGACGAGCGGCGTCCGGCGGCCGTGCGTGAAGGAGACGTCTCGATGGCGGCGATGCAGGGCGTCCGAGGTCGCTTGACTCTGCGGAGAGGATGAGGGCGAGGTAGCCGAGCTACTGGGCACGCCGAGGGGTCGAGGGGGAGGCTCTGGGTGCGGCAACAGCGGGCGGCCGTGATGAGCTCCGCTCGGGCTGCGAGAGAGAGAGAGAGCAGAGGAGGGGGAAGGGTCCAGGGAGAGTGAGAGAGGGGCAAGGGGTGTCGTGGCGTCTCCAGGCGCATCAGAGCAGCGGCGGGAAGCAGGAGGTGGCGCGCGCGTGGGCACGCACGGGGCCACACGCTCTGCCTACTGGCTCAGGGAGGAAGACGACAGGAGGCGCCCGTTGGGCTGGGCCAGCGAGCCGGGCTGCACAGTGCTGGGCCTCTGGGCTGTAGGTAAGCGCCAGGTAGGGTCAGGTAAGCCTCTGTTCTTTTCCTATTTTTATTTTCTGTTAGTTTGTTTTGATTTAGTTTGAGAACTAAATCAATTTAAAACTTTCTATAAATTTTTGTGTGAGCTCAGAGAGATAGTCCAAGGCCACATGCAAATTTACAAAAATATTTGAACATTATTTCTTATATAGCAGAAATAATTCCAACCCAAATATGTTAATGATTTAAATCAAAGGCCCAAAATAAATTATTTCTGTGCCTCCAAAAATATTGGTTTGAGTTCTACCTCATGCCAATATTTTCACAGAATAATAGGAACATTTTTTTGGACTCATTTGATGAGATTTAAATGTTGGTTATTTTAAGAGGTTTTTCCGAGGCTTTTGAAAATTCCTCAATTCAAGTTTCATTTGAATTTAAACATGATGCTCACATGGAAACTAGCCTAGGTCTGACCAGAATTAGGGACGTGGCACAAAGCCTACAATGGACCCCATCATCCATGTGCCAGTGCCTTCTCTCAAGCATGTCCTTGGTGTTCAACCTGTCCATAATAAGCATCCAAGCAAAACCCTTGATCTTGATGGTACAAGAGGATTTCCAAACCCCACAGAGCAAAGGATTGAAGGATTCAGACACAAAAGTGTGTGAGTAGAACATCTTGGGTTTGAAAGACTTGGAAGAGCCTTGCCAGAACCAAACATCTCGCAAACTTGGCTCTCTGTTGTGGGAATTCATCAATTCCTGTATCTGGTTCAACTCATCATAGGCCTGAGCAAATAAGGGGAGGTGGAAGAGTTGATGCATATCCTGGGTATTGAAAATTTCCTTAACTGAGATCCAGGGATCCTTGGCAAAAGAGTAAAGCCTTGGGAATCTTGTCTGCAGACTAGACACTGTGTTGTCAAGGTTCCAATTATCAGCCCAAAAAAGAGAAGTGTCCCCTTCATTAATTTGAACCCAGGAGCAGTCCCTGAAGTGTTGCATGACTTTACAGATATCTCTCCACCAGAAGGATCCACATTCAATTGTTCCCTGGGGCATCCTTTCGAAATAGTATGAATTCCAGACTAAGGACACCCACGGGATATCTCGTTTATTCAGAAAGTTATTGACATGCTTGAGGAGAAGAGCCACATTCTGAACTCCCAGATTAAGAATGCCTAGTCCCCCTTTGTTTTTTGGCCTGCAAATGAGGTTCCAAGCAGCAAGAGAAGGTGCTGGCTGATCTCTATGCTTTCTCCACAGACACTGCCTTTGAATTCTCTCAAGCTGCTTGAGAATACCTGCTGGCAGAGCAAGACTACACAGGAAGAAGATTGGCATTGAAAAAAGAGCAGAGTTAAGGAACTGCAACCTTTCACCTTGATTAAGGAAAGAAGAACTGGCAGTCATTCTTCTCTCCATACAGTCTACCAAAGGCATGAAGTCCACCATTTTGGGCCTTGTGGTCCCCACAGGCAATCCAAGGTATGTAAATGGCATTTTTCCAATTTTGCAACCAAAAGCAGCAGCCAAATCTTCCATAACAGCAGATTCAACATTGATTGGGATAATAAAAGACTTATGGTAGTTGACATCCAGACCAGTTGACTGAGAGAACACCTTTAACATATCCTTCAAAGCCAGAAGTTGAGCTCTGTCAGCAGGTAGGATGATCAATGTATCATCAGCATATTGAATCACAGGGTAATCTGCATCATGGCAAGCTATAGGTAGGTGAATGATTCCTCTCCTGAACATGTCATTAATCGCTGTTTGGAGCAGATCTGCAGCAATAACAAAGAGCAGAGGGGATACAGGGTCACCCTGCCTAACCCCTTTTTTGCAAACAAATTTCCTCCCAGGGACCCCATTTAGCAAAACAGATGAAGTGCCAGTGGCCAGGAACTGCTTCATCCAAAGAATCCACTTATCCTTAAAACCCTTAAACCTTAAGATTTGGAAGATAGCCTCATGCTCAACAGAGTCAAAAGCCTTCTCAAAGTCCAATTTGAGAATGACAATGGGCCTCTTAGACTGATGGCATTGGTGCAAATATTCAAAAGTCCACCCCAGACAATCCTGGATTGTTCTGGACTTAATGAAACCATATTGGTTCTTGTGAATGCACTGCATAATCACATCTTGAAATCTATTTGCAGCCATTTTTGACAGGAATTTGAGCCCCATACCAGTAAGAGAGATAGGCATGTAGTCTCCTACTTCTTCAGGTGCTAACTTTTTGGGCACAAGAGTAATATAAGAGCTGTTAATGTTCTCTAAGATAGCAGTTCCAACATAAAAAGCCTGGGCCAGCTCATAAAAATCATGAGAAATAAGATGCCAACATTTCTTAAAGAATAATCCATTGAAACCATCAGGTCCAGGTGCCTTATCAACAGGCATATGTTTGACTACATTGTCCATTTCCTCTTTTGTAAAAGGCTTAGTGAGCACATCAAGGCCATCCACAGGTGAAATAAGTGAGGACAAATCAAACCCCATCTTAATCCCTCTAGAGGTGCCCATTCTATTCTTAAAACAGCTCCAAATAATTCCAGCCAGTTGTGAGTGATCAGAGACAACAGATCCATCAGGTAGCTTCAGACTAGCTATGGAGTTCCTCCTATGCCTCTCAGTGGCCATAGCATGGAAAAACTTGGTGTTCTCACCCCCTGCCTTGAAATATCTAATAGTGCACCTCTTTTTCCAGTAAAGAAATTGCAAGTGCAGAAGCTTTTCCAAATGGTTTTTAACAATTCTTCTGAAGTTATTCTCCTGAATATAAAGAGGCCTCCATTCTTCCAATTCATCTAAAAGGAAAATAACATGATTGCATTTACTGATCAACAACCTCAGTTTGGAAACATTCATTTGCCACCTCTTAAGACAAATTCTCAGGCTTTTAAGTTTGTCTGCAATTCTAGCAGTAATATGTGTTTTCCGAGAGGGTTGCTTCCAAGAAGATTCCACACAGTCCAAGAAGCCATCAAGCTCAATCCAATAATTTTCAAACCTAAAGATGTTTGATTTTGAAATGGAAGTCTTAATGGTGACTAAGCAAGGCACATGATCCGAAGCAGTCCTGGCCAAGGGCAAAACTTCAGTCATAGGATAATCAGAAATCCAATCCACAGATGTGAAGAACCAGTCTAGCTGCTCAAGAAGCGGGGTATCTTGCATATTGGACCATGTGTAAGATCTGCCCTTGATTGGAAGCTCAAGAAGGCCCAGGTGGCCAATAATCTCATTAAAAATGAACATGTCATTTATGTCCCCACCAGGCAAGTTTCTGTTATCCAGTTACCAAAGGAAATTAAAGTCACCAAGTAACAACCAGTGTTCATTGAGAGGAATAGTGAGGTTGTATAACCAATTAACAAATTGGTCTCTGGCTTCACCCCGACAAGGGCCATAGACGGCAACGAGAGTCCAAGATTCATTGTTCTGTCTGGAAGTGAACTTAACAATTACAGCAAACTGTTGCACTTCAATTATAGTGCCACTAAAAACAGAAGAATTCCAGACCACTATAATTCCTCCAGAAGCACCAATAGAGGGAGAACACACAAATGAGTCAAATCTTTTAGGGCAGAAAGATTTAATTGATCTATAATCAAAAGAGGCACATTTGGTTTCTTGTAGGCAGGCGATTGAGCATTGGCTTTTTTCAATTTTCTGCCTAACAGCGCTCTGCCTAGTTTCAGAATTCAGACCTCTCACATTCCAACAAAGAACATTCCAGTTCCTACAAATATTACTCATTACAACGTACGATGACGTCCAGAAACCACATGGTATGGAATACCACATGTCCAAAATAACATAAACCAGTCTGACCCAACATCAACACACACCAGAGATCAAGTAGCAGAGTACTGTTTAAAGACATAGTTAAAGCATATTTAAGGGCTTGCGAAACCCAAAAGACCAAGATTAAACTAATCATCCTGCTTAGGTGAGGCAGCAGCAGGTGGGTCCACCATAAGTGCATCCACAGATAATAGAGCAGTGTCAATTTCTAGCTCATGACAAACTTCTTGGAGTCGACTGACAGGAGTTGCAGGTGGAATTCCTTCAGAAGCAGGGTCGCCGTGCATCTGGGCCGTGAAAGGCTTAGCCTTGGGCTTCTTTCTCTTGGGCTGCATGGAGACCTCCTGGAAGGTGGGCTTGAAACCATCACGCTGAATCGAGCTTCTAGTGCAACGCCGTACTGCGGTGTCCACAATTGGAGTTGGCGCCAAGGTTTTCCGTGGCCTGCGAGCTTTAACCGCCTCAGCAGGAGGGGGTGGGACCTGCACTGGTTGAACATCAAAATGATCAGAAAAGAGTGCCCTGGCAATCGGCCTTGCTTGCTCTTGTTCCCTCCATGTAAGACGTGGCAGGTCAGAATCACTGAAAGCCAGATCCCAACTCCGCTTTGACACAATAACCGGTGATAGAGGTTGCAGCAGAACCAGCCTTGGAACTGAGAAAGCCATAGGAGCTTGCAGAAGGTACTCAAAGGATCTCCTCCAAATCATATCCGGAGGCAAAGGAGGCCCAAAAGGAACCGCAGGCAGAACTATCTCCTCCCTGACTGCAGGAGGCTGATAGACAACAATGTCCCAGTTGTTAGCAGCATCCTCATTTACCAAAGGTAGAACAGGGTCCTCAGGCAGATCATCCTCCACCATAATAACAGGCTGAACCAGATCAGTAGTAGAACTGGGCTGAGCAGAGAGATCCACCACCATTGATTCTTGATCTTGCGCGGGCTCAGGCTCCACATCATCATTCCAATTCCCCCAATTGTCATCAGTCACCTCATTGATCACAGGCTCGGGCGGCGGAGGTGGGACAGCATTCCACCCCAAGGCAGGGTAGGCTGGAAGGTTGAACGGAGGTAGCTCAGGGAAGGGAACCCCAGGGACTGGGTGCGGATTGCCATTGATGGGCATCCAATCTTCATCCTGGGGCATCTGTTCAGCAAAGTTCGCACCCAAAATATAAAGGGGCGCAGTCCAAGAAACACGGGCGCCACCATAAGCCGCATAATCCATGAAAACCACATCGCGTGGCACAAGGATATCCTCAGGGAAAGAAGCAAAACCCAGAGATCGAACCCTATATGGATCGTCACTGACCCAGTGATGGAACTTGCCAAAAGTGTTGACAGCTGCCCTGATGCACTCAGTGTTGCGAAGATCCAACGTAATACCAAGAAACATGAGCAGCCCCTGACGAAAACCCTGAACTCCACGAAAAGATTCACCCTCGTCATGCTTCATAAACCTCACAAAACGGTCATTCCCCAGCGGCTGAGGCGGAAGCTGCAGCAAAGAGAACCTGACCGTAGCATCTCGAAGCTCAAAGAGCCCAACCGAACGAATCCAAGGCTGTGCAGACCGCAGAAGAACACCATGCCCTTGCAACCACTGAACTACCTCCTCTCTAGCGGCACCAATCTCATCTGGCTGTGGAAAAGGCATTACCTCTGCAAGCATGAACTCCTCATGATGACGCACATTTGGGGTATGTGGTGTCACAAAAGTTCGAGGAAGACGATCTTCCCCACCATCGATGATGTGGTGACACGCCGACATGTACAGTAGGGGATCCAGGTGAAAGTTCGCCATCGGTGCCAGGAGCTCTGCCTCCAAGGACGGCGAGTGGAGAGGCGGGGGAGGGGTTACAGGCGGCGAGGCCAATGGTGTCTTGGGGCTGGGGCTGATGGAACTGGGCGACGGCGTAAATGCGGAAGTGCAAGGGAGGTCCAAGTTTGGTAAAAGATATGTCAGAGAGATATTCCCGCAGCTCGCCTCGGAAGATGGAGCGTTAACGGGTTTTGCTTGCCATACGAGCCCCAAGATTTCTGCAAACTTGTTGCAATCTCTTTTGATATGACCAGACCGGAGACAAGAGATACACCAAAGCTTAGACGTACATGCAGAGGCAAAATGACCCTTTTCAAGGCAGATCTGACACGTTGAAATTTCGTCTACCATATCATCAATAAAATTATCAAAATCCTCCCTGGCCTGTTGAGACGAGGGGATATCGAACTGCTCCCCAGGGGAAACCGGCCCAACCTGGCCCAACCCAGCAGGAGTCATGGGCCGCTCAATGCCCACAGCAGTCACAGAGGGTGGCCCATTATGGTACGGCACGTCCTCATTTGAAAGATCAGAATTCCCGCCGGAGATTGGTGGCCTCAAATACGAGATGCCACGTACCTGATTTGCCAACGTGCTGCATGATGCAACACCGGAGATGACGGCCGTATTTTTGGCAGGGACGTTAACCGTTCCGAAAGAGATGGGTGGCGTAGCCACCGTCCACTGGAGATTGGTCGCCGGCGGTGAAGGCAAGATCACCCGCTCAGAAGGGTTAATTTCATAGCCGGCCTCAGCAATGGTGTCAACAAGAATCTGAGAAGCTGGATATCTGTAGCCCTTACAAATAGGGTACTGATGGAACATAGCAAAGGAGATTTTCTTACATGAAGAAAGTCCCGATCTAAGAGAAGACTTAGATGGAGGTTTATGCATGGCAATCAAACCCAAAGTTGCACGCCTTTTAAAGGGACTAACTAAAATCCACTCAGCGTCGCATTCCTTTCTCCAGATCACTAACTCACGACTCCAATTAGGACCACCATTTCCCCAAAGATGAAAATAACACTTGAATTGAGGGTAGGCATATGATCTTAACTTGAGGATGTAAAGTCCAACTTGCTTGCAGGAGACAAAGAACGAAAATACCTTGCCCTTAATTAGCTGGACCGACAAATCAATGGCCGAACCGCCAATCGCTGATTCCAATGCAGCCGCCACAGAATCCTCATCTAGATGAAAAGCATGTCGGCTGAAAGACACCACCATGATGAAATGGCTCATGTCATCCGAAGGATGAATAGACTTCCCACAGGAGTTGAAAACCTTGTCCGCAAAGATGGCGCCCGGAGAGAAGTCCAGATCTAACGTTGATCCACCAGAGGAACCCATAGAAGATGGGTATAAACGTGTAGATCACAGCACGCCGGAGAAGATGAGTGGAGAAGATCCAAGAAACACTAGCTAGAAGTGAAGATCGCTGGAAAACCTAGGTCTCGGGTGGGGTGGTGGGTGGAGCCGCGCCATTCATTGGATAGTTTTGTCCAAGGAAGCGCGAGTTTTCTCCAAGACTATCAATACTGAACCAGGGAGAAGGTGTTGGGGCTAGCACACTAGTGTACATATCGAATACTCTGCAATGGATGTTGGAATAGGTCTAAAGAGTGCGACCGTGGGAGACAATAGCTTCTTCCTTAGTAGTAACATCAGCAACGCGCTGTATACTGATACGTCTCCAACGTATCTATAATTTTTGATTGTTCCATGCTATTAATTACCCCTTTTGGATGTTTATGGGCTTTATTTTACACATTTATATCATTTTTGGGACTAACCTACTAACCGAAGGCCCAGCCCATATTGCTGTTTTTTTGTGCCTATTTCAGTATTTCGAAGAAAAGGAATATCAAACGGAGTTTAAACGGAATGAAACCTTCGGGAGCATGATTTTTGGAACTAACGTGATCCATAGGACTTGGAGTGCAAGTCAAGAAGCAGCCGAGGCAGCCACGAGATAGGAGGCCACGCCCGCCTATAGAGTGCGCCCCCTGTCTCGCGGGCCCCTCGGGCGGCCACCGACGTACTTCTTCCTCCTATATATACATACGTACCCTGAAAACATCCAAGAGCACCACGAAACACAATTTCCGCCGCTGTAACCTTCTGTATCCGCGAGATCCTATCTTGGAGCCTTCGCCGACACTCTGCCGGAGGGGGAATCAACCACGGAGGGCTTCTACATCAACATCCTTGCCCCTCCAATGAGTTGTGAGTAGTTTACCACAGACCTACGGGTCCATAGTTATTAGCTAGATGGCTTCTTCTCTCTTTTTGGATCTCAATACAATGTTCGCCCCCTCTCTTGTGGAGATCTATTTGATGTAAACTCTTTTTGCGGTGTGTTTGTCGAGATCCGATGAATTGTGGGTTTATGATCAAGTTTATCTATGAATAATATTTGAATCTTCTTTCAATTCTTTTATGTATGATTGAGTTATCTTTGCAAGTTTTTTGAATTATCAATTTGGGTTGGCCTACTAGATTGATATGTCTTGCCATGGGAGAAGTGCTTAGCTTTGGGTTCAATCTTGCGGTGTCCTTACCCAGTGATAGAAAGGGTTGCAAGGCACGTATTGTATTATTGCCATCGAGGATAACAAGATGGGGTTTATATCATTTTTCTTGAGTTTATCCCTCTACATCATGTCATCTTGCTTAATGCGTTACTCTGTTCTTACAAACTTAATACTCTAGATGTAGGCAGGAGTCAGTCGATGTGTGGAGTAATAGTAGTACATGCAGGCAGGAGTCGGTCTACTTGTTATGGACGTGATGCCTATATACATGATCATGCCTAGATAATGTCATAACTATGCGCTTTTCTATCAATTGCTCGACAGGATTTTGTTCACCCACCGTAATACTTACGCTATCTTGAGAAAAGCCTCTAGTGAAATCTATGGCCCCCGGATCTATCTCTTATCATATTTGCTTTCAATCTACCTTTATTTGCATCTTTACTTTTTGCATCTAGATTATAAAATACCGAAAATATGTTTATCTTATCATACTATCTTTATTAGATCTCACTTTAGCAAGTGGCCATGAAGGGATTGACAACCCCTTTATTGTGTTGGTTGCGAGTTCTCAGTTTGTTTGTGTAGGTGCGTGGGACTTTTGAGGAGCCTCCTACTAGATTGATACCTTGGTTCTCAAAAACTGAGGGAAATACTTACGCTACTATCGCTGCATCACCCTCTCCTCTTCGAGGAAAACCAACGCAAGCTCGAGACGTAGCAAGAAGGATTTCTGGCGCTGTTGCCGAGGAAATCTTCGCTCAAGTCAAGACATACCAAGTACCCATCACAAACCCATCTCCCTCGAATTTACATTATTTTCCATTTGCCTCTCGTTTTCCTCTCACCCACTTCACCCTTGCTGTTTTATTCGCCCTCTCTTTCCCAATCTCCTCCTCTCTTTTTTGCTCGCTTTCCTCCGCCTTGCTTTTGTTTGCCGCTATGTCTGAAATTGGGGAGATTATCGTCGATATGGACAATAATGATAACATGGAAAATCCCGAGGCTCCGGCCGACGAACCCCCTATCTTGCATACTAAAAAGTTTTGAATCGGTAGTGGTAACATCATTGGCAAAGGTGTTATTCAAGATTTCTTTACTTGTGCCGGTGCTTTACCTTCCTTGGGTTGTTCTATTCTTCATAGAACTAGTAGTCTTGTGGATGCTATCGCTATGCTTGTAATTGAGCTTGAACGACAATTTATGCATATGCATCCTTGTTTACAAAGATGTTTCCTAGAATTCTCTAATATTGAGCATTCTTCAGTTAAGCGCGTTGTTACTATCTTTTTGGATCATGAGTTTAGATTTACTAGAAGAGAGGCCAAAGAAACCTTTGCGCACTATAGGGTGGACGCCGGTCGTCCTCCCATAGAGGCGATCCTCTATGATCAAGAGGAATTTAGAGGTTTTCAATCTTCGGACTATGTTGCTTTTAATGAAAACCTTAGAAAAACGGTTCCTACCAATGTCTTGGTTGATTGCATTAACGAGCTTAATAATGATTTTTCCCTTCGAAACAATGAGCTAGGGTACTCTTTTGAGTGTAGGCTCACAAGATTTTGCCAAAAGAATGATTTTAGTGATGAAATAGTTGTGCACTATGAAGGGCCAAAGGAGCAACCCGTTCCTCCTGTGATTGATCTTGGGGACCTTTGTCCCACTAAATTTAGCCCTTTTGATTATTTTTGCTTGCCTCAAAGAAAAATTGCTGCCGAACATAGAGAATATGAGATGAGCTTTCAAGATCTATCTTATTATTATGACACTACTTAGATCTACCTTCACTTGTATGCCTAGCTAGGGGCGTTAAACGATAGGGCTAGTTGGGAGGCAACCCAATTTTCTTTATGTTTTTTGTTTTTGCTCCTGTTTAGTAATAAATCTTGCATCTATCTTCTGTTTAGATGTGTTTTTATCTTTTAATTAGTGTTTGTGCCAAGTAGAACCTATAGGATAACCTACGATGATAGTTGATTTGATTCTGCTGAAAAACAGAAAATTTGCGCGAACAAATATAATTTTGTTAAATCACAGGAACATGATTTTGTGTTGATTCTTTTTGCTGCTGTTCAATAAACAAATTGTCCAGGACTTCCTATTCTGGTAGGATTTTTAGAGTTCCATAAGTTTGCATTAGTTACAGATAGCTACAGACTGTTCTGTTTTTGACAGATTCTGTTTTTCGTGTGTTGTTTGCTTATTTCAATGCATCTATGGCTAGTAAATTAGTTTATAAACCATAAGGAAGTTGGAATACAGTGGGTTTAACACCAAAATAAATAAAGAATGAGTTAATTACAGTACCTTATGTGGTGGTTTTGTTTTCTTTCACTAACGGAGCTTATAAGATTTCCTATTGAGTTTTGTGTTGTGAAGTTTTCAAGTTTTGGGTAAACCTTTTGTGGACTAAGGAATAAAGGGTGGCAAGAGCCTAAGATTGTGGATGCCCAAGGCACCCCAAGATATTCAAGAATAGCCAAAATCCTAAGCTTGGGGATGCCCCGGGAAGGCATCCCCTCTTTCGTCTTCGTTCATTGGTAACTTTACTTGGAGCTATATTTTTATTTGCCACATGATATGTGTTTTGCTTGGAGCGTTGTGTATTATATTAGTCTTTGCTTTTTAGTTTACCACAATCATCCTTGCTGTACACAACTTTTGGGAGAAGCCTATTTGATTAGAATTTGCTAGAATACTCTATGTGCTTCACTTATATCTTTTGAGCTTGATAGTTTTTGCTCTAGTGCTTCACTTATATCTTTTAGAGCACGGTTGTGTCTTAATTTTGAAGAAATTACTAGTCTCTCATGCTTCACTTATATTACTTTGAGAGTCTTTTAGAACAGCATGGTATTTTCTATGGTCATAAAGTTGGTCCTAGAATGGTGAGCATCGAAGTTGGCTATACTAAAAACTATCCTAGAAAGTGAATTGGATGCTATGGTCAACTTGATGCTTGATAATTGTTTTGAGATATGGAGGTAGTGATATTAAATTCATGCTAGTTGGGTGATTATGAATTTAAAGAATGCTTGTGTTGAAGTTTGTGATTCCCGTAGCATGCACGTATGGTGAACCGCTTTGTGATGAAGTTGGAGCACAATTTTATTTACTGATTGTCTTCCTTATGAGTGGCGGTCGTGGACGAGCGGTGGTCTTTTCATACCAATCTATCCCCCTAGGAGCATGCGTGTAGTGCTTGGTTTTTGATGACTTCTAAACTTTTGCAATAAGTGCATGAGTTCTTTTGATTAATGTTGAGTCCATGGATTATACGCACCCTTTTCACCCTTCCACCATTGCTAGCCTCTCTTGTGCCGTGCAACTTTCGCCGGTACCATACACCCACCATACTCCTTCCTCAAAACAGCCACCATACCTACCTATTATGGCATTTCCATAGCCATTCTGAGATATATTGCCATGCAACTTTCCACCATTCCGTTCATATGACACGCATTACTTTTGTCATATTGCTCTTTGCATGATCATGTAGTTGACATTGTATTTGTGGCAAGGCCACCTTCATAATTTTCATACATGTCGCTCTTGATTCATCGCATAACCCGGTACACCGCCGGAGGCATTCATATAGAGTCATACCTTGTTCTAGCTTTGAGTTGTAAATCCATAAAAGTGTGATGATTTTCATTATTAGAGCATTGTCCTAGTGAGGAAAGGATGATGGAGACTATGATTCCCCCACAAGTCGGGATGAGACTTCGGACTTTACAAAAAGAAAAAAAAGAAAAAAGAGAAAGGCCAAAGAAAAAAAAAGAAAAAAATGAGAGAAAAAGAGAGAAGGGACAATGCTACTATCTCTTTCCACACTTGTGCTTCAAAATAGCACCATGATCTTCATGATAGAGAGTCTCATATGTTGTCACTTTCATATACTAGTGGGAATTTTCCATTATAGAACTGGGCTTGTATATTCCAATGATGGGCTTCCTCAAAGTGCCCTAGGTCTTCATGAGCAAGCGAGCTGGATGCACCCCACTTAGTTTCTTTTGTTGAGCTTTCATATATTTATAGGTCTAGTGCATCCGTTGCATGGCACTCCCTACTCACTCACATTGATATCTATTAATGGGCATCTCCATAGCCCGTTGATACGCCTAGTTGATGTGAGACTATCTTCTCCTTTTTTTGTCTTCTCCACAACCACCATTCTACTCCACATATAGTGCTATGTCCATGGCTCACGCTCATGTATTGCATGAAAATTGAAAAAGTTTGAGATTATTAAAGTATGAAACAATTGCTTGGCTTGACATCGGGGTTGTGCATGATTAAATACTTTGTGTGATGAAGATAGAGCAACAGCCAGAATATATGATTTTGTAGGGATAACTTTCTTTAGCCATGTTATTTTGAGAACACGTGATTACTTTAATTAGTATGCTTGAAGTATTACTATTTCTTATGTTAATATGAACTTTTATTTTGTATCATTTGGATCTGAACATTCATGCCACAATAAAGAAAATTACATTGAGAATTATGCTAGGTAGAATTCCACATCAAAAATTTCTTTTTTATCATTTACCTACTCGAGGACGAGCAGGAATTAAGCTTGGGGATGCTTGATACGTCTCCAATGTATCTATAATTTTTGATTGTTCCATGCTATTATATTACCCCTTTTGGAAGTTTATGGGCTTTATTTTACACATTTATATCATTTTTGGGACTAACCTACTAACCGGAGGCCCAGCCCATATTGCTGTTTTTTTGCCTATTTTAGTATTTCGAAGAAAAGGAATATCGAACGGAGTCCAAACGGAATGAAACCTCCGGGAGCGTGATTTTTGGAACGAACGTGATCTAGAGGACTAGGAGTGCAAGTCAAGAAGGAGTTGAGGCAGCCACGAGATAGGAGGCCGCCCCCCTGTAGGGTGAGGGAGTCCTGGACTAGGGGGTGTTCGGACAGCCAGACTATCATCGTCAGCCGGACTCCAAGACTATGAAGATACAAGATTGAAGACTTCGTCTCGTGTCCAGATGGGACTTTCCTTGGCGTGGAAGGCAAGCTTGGCGATACGGATATGTAGATCTCCTACCATTGTAACCGACTCTGTGTAACCCTAGCCCTCTCCGGTGTCTATATAAACCGGAGGGTTTTAGTCCGTAGGACACACAACCATTACAACAATCATACCATAGGCTAGCTTCTAGGGTTTAGCCTCCTTGATCTCGTGGTAGATCCACTCTTGTACTACCCATATCATCAATATCAATCAAGCAGGAGTAGGGTTTTACCTCCATCGAGAGGGCCCGAACCTGGGTAAAAACATCGTGTCCCTTGTCTCCTATTACCATCCGCCTAGACGCACAGTTTGGGACCCCTACCCGAGATCCGCCGGTTTTGACACCGACATTGGTGCTTTCATTGAGAGTTCCTCTGTGTCATCACCGATAGGCTTGATGGCTTCTTCAATCAACAACAACGCCGTCCAGGGTTAGACTTTTCTCCCCGGACAGATCTTCGTATTTGGCGGCTTCGCACTGCGGGCCAATTCACTTGGCCACCTAGAGCAGATCGAAAGCTACGCCCCTGGCCATCAGGTCAGGTTTGGAAGCCTAAACTTCACGGCTGACATCCGCGGGGACTTGATCTTCGATGGAGTCGAGCCACAGCCAAGCGTGCCAGACTGTCACGATGGGCACGATCTAGCTCTGCCGCCAGACAGTACCTTGGAGGCCGCACACGAGTCCGCTCTGACCCATAGTTCGGAGCCGACCGTGCAGATCGAGGACAGGTGGTTGGACACCGCCTCGGGAGCTGCAAC
Organism: Triticum dicoccoides; assembly: GCF_002162155.2. NCBI lineage: Eukaryota > Viridiplantae > Streptophyta > Magnoliopsida > Poales > Poaceae > Triticum > Triticum dicoccoides. Next base: position 160,420,054 of record NC_041389.1, read on the forward strand.
TTCCACGGTGATGGAGCCGAATACTGACCTTGTCCGTTATAAAGCTCGTGACTCCGAGGCGCCGGACTCCTCGCCGGACTCCGAACCTCCTGCGCCCCTACCAATCGTATCCGATTGGGCGCCGATCATGGAGTTCACCGCCGCACACATCTTTCAGCACTCACCCTTTGGCGACATTCTAAATTCGCTAAAGCATCTCTCGTTATCAGGAAAACCCTGGCCGGACTACGGTCAGGATGGTTGGGAGGTGGACGACGAAGAAATTCAAGGCCCACCCATGACCCACTTTGTAGCCATTGTCGACGATCTAACTGACATGCTAGACTACGACTCCGAAGACATCGACGGTATGGACGACGATGCCAAAGACTACCAAGAACCAGCGCCTACCGAGCACTGGAAGGCCACCCCAACCAATGATGTATATATGGTGGACACCCCAAAAGGAAGCGATAACGAGGAACAACGGGACGCGGCAAAGGATAATTCTGCTGACAAACAACCAAAACGGCGACGCAGACACCGCCCTAAGTCCCGCCTCGACAAAAACAGCACTCCGAATGACCCAGCAATAGAGCTGGGCAAACCAGTGGACGACGAACATGCAACCAAGCAACCATCTGAGCAGTACGAATCGGATAATCAATCCATGCCCGGCGAAAACAACAGTCCAGACGACCTCCCGCCGGACACACCAGCGGAGCATAAGAACCTTCATAAAAGACTTGTCGCCACTGCAAGAAGTCTGAAAAAGGAAAAACGGAAGCTCAAAACAGCGGAAGACATACTCAGAATGAGGTGGAGCAAAGTACTCAAGACCGCGGACAAATATGGCAATAGCCACCAAACAAAGAGCTACCCGAAGCGCAAGCTGCTGCCAGAATTCGACGAGGAGGCCATAGAGCCCCCACAGTCAAAAAGCAAAGAGGCCGCCTGGCCGGATAGACGACCAGACGACAGGCCAAAAGCGACAAGCGGCGCCGCACACAAGACGACACACGATCCTCACAAAACAGATGGCCCAGTCAGGTCCATTTACGGGCCAAAAAAGAGGGCCCCAGGAAGCAACACAACATTCCGCATGCTCGAAGATAACGGCACGTCTAAATACAGGGGCGTCCCACACCCACTATGTTTCACCGATGAGGTGCTGGATCATGAATTTCCAGCGGGATTCAAACCAATAAACATAGAGGCATACGACGGAACAACAGACCCCAGAGTCTGGATTGAGGATTACATACTGCACATACACATGGCTAGAGGAGACGATCTCCACGCCATAAAATATCTTCCCCTCAAGCTCAAAGGGCCAGCTCGGCATTGGCTCAAAAGCCTCCCAGAAAATACTGTTGGAAGTTGGGAAGAGCTCGAGGATGCGTTTAGAGCAAATTTTCACGGGACTTATGTCCGACCTCCGGATGCAGACGACTTAAGTCACATAACTCAACAGCCCGGAGAGTCAGAGCGCAAATTCTAAAACAGGTTTCTTACCAAAAAGAACCAAATAGTCGACTATCCGGACGCCGAAGCTTTAGCAGCTTTCAAACATAATGTCCGAGACGAATGGCTCCCCAGACACCTCGGCCAGGAGAAGCCGAGAACTATGGCCGCGCTAACAAGCCTCATGACCCGCTTTTGCGTAGGGGAGGATAGCTGGCTGGCAAGATGCAGCACCAGCGACCCGAGTACATCCGAGATCAGAGATGGAAACGGAAAATCATGGTGCAGAAAGGACCAGCGCCGAAATAAAGAAAAAAGCCCGAAGAATACGGCGGTCAACGCCAGATTCAAAAGCTCGCGGCCGAACAACAAAGCACTGCCCCTTAAGGACAACAGTGAAGAGCTATCCAGCTTAAACAAAACTTTGGATCGGATATGTCAAATCCACAGCACCTCCGGAAGGCCTGCAAAACCACACCCACCGAGACTGTTGGGTTTTCAAACAGTCCGGCCGACTCAACGCCAAACACAAGGGGCTCCACGCGCCAAGCGAGGATGATGACGAACCCCACCAGCAGAGCACTGGAAAACAAAAGACTTTCCCACAAGAAGTCAAAACAGTAAATTCACTTCATGTGACAATACAGAACAACAGTGCGGCACCCGCCAAAATAGGCGTCGCACGGTCCACCCCAGCGGAACCTCGAGATTGGATGTCAAAACCAATTACTTTCGATCACCTGGATTATTCCAGAAGTATTCGAAATGCAGGATGGACTGCTCTGATATTGGATCCTATAATCGACGGACTACAATTTACACAAGTCCTGATGGACGGCGGCAGCGATTTAAACTTGTTATATCCCAACACAATCCACAAGCTGGGGATAGACCTTACTAAAATTCGACATAGCCGCACTTCCTTCAAAGGAGTGACGCTAGGCCCCTACGCCAAGTGCACAGGCTCCTTACTACTAGAAGTTGTGTTCGGGTCACCCGACAACTTCCGACGCGAAAAGCTAGTCTTTCATGTTGCCCCATTCAAAAGTAGCCATCAAGCACTATTGGGACGTGAACCTTTTGTCTGCTTTAACGCAATACCACACTACGCGTCTCTTACACTTAAAATGCCCGGTCCTCGCGGCATCATCTCATTAAAAGGTCGTTCAAGACCCCGGACACGGCTAGACGAGTCCGGCATAAAATAAGCTAGGGGCTCCCTAGCCGAACACCCCTTTACAAGGGGCTGTGCATATGAGCTAATATAAGCTCAGCTTCATTCATTCATTTATATTTCGATTTCTAATTCATTTTTTGCACAATTACTTTTCAAACTAAGTTCCTCTATTTTACAGATGAACAACGTGTTACACCCGTCCAGGATACAGCACAACGGAGACACAGGCGCAGACGTGCAGTAGGGACCCGTTGCAAGGATTCTTTTCAGATTAAGACCCTGCGTAAACCTTTTTTACTGTCTCTTGTTGCTATATATCCCCTGGTTTTTCGCTATAACCGGAGAGGAGACTGACGTTTTGGCATCGGCTGCGTCAGAGGACCTTGCGCGTACCTAGACACTAGGGGCTTAGGGCGTTGTTCTGCCCGCTATCATAAAGACCGAATACCTTAGGGAGTGTTCGGCGTCTCGAGTTAGGCCTTATATGCATCAGCTCTGAATCATGTCTTTGGTCAAATGTTGGGTTTGCCCGGCTCCTGTGTTTTGCTGCCTTACGTTCCGTATCATCGGCTAACGCGGCACCAGGAGAACTACTGCGATTGTGCCCCGGTACGGCCGGGCGAGCACCTCAGTAGAGAAAGCCGAAAACTGACTGTCATGATGCAGCGAGAGACTGGTCAACCACTCGATCGACTACCGGAATGTTTAGAATTCCTCTGCTTTGACGAAGGACCGTTTCCCGGTCAGGCACATACGCGCCCCGAATTCGGAGAGCGCGGTACCCCTAGGGGCTATATCGTAGCCCCACCCTCGAACTCCTATGGCTAAGTGAAAGTGATAAAGCATTATAGTCCGGTTGCCTCGTTTGCTACGCTGCCACCTCCTTCATAGGACCGAGACGTCGGATTAAGTGTGAAAATGCGCTATTTTTGCGAACACCCCCGCACCTTGTGCGTGGGGGCTGAAGCCGACGACTGCCATCTTTCAAGTTATACACACGTATACATAAACGGCCGCACAGGAGATATTTTAATACTTGAACACACAAGTACCAAAAAGCGCTTACATCATAAACATCGTTTTACAAACCAAAATGTTCATTTGAACGTGACATTCTTTGAGCACCGCGACTCTATTACACGACCACCATGCAGAACTTCCCCAAAATAGTGCTCGACGGGTAACCGGCTCTCGTCTGAACCCTGGGTCGCAACAGCGGTGGCATCCATCTCTGTCCAATGTGTCTTCACACGGGCGAGGGCCATCCGTGCACCCTCTATGCAGGCTGACCGCTTCATCGCCTTGATATGCGGAACCGCCCCAAGAAATTGCTGCAATAAGCCAAAATAACTCTTCGGCTTGGGCCTATCCGGCCAGACATGAGTCACGATATCCGTCATGGCAAGTCCGGACAATCTATTCAGCTCAGCCCACTCGGCCAACCGATCGGTCAGCAGAAGTGAACGCTCCGGACTATGGAATTGAGACCAAAATAGCTCTTCCGTCTTGTGATTCCTCTCACTTCGGAAGTGCACAACGGCATCCGCCACACTCGCCGCTATGTCCATATAAGGATCCTCCGGACCCCACAGCTGGCCAAGCTGAGCATACTTTGCATCTGTAAACCTTCGGCGCAGCAAAAAGGGCTTGCCAGCCACAATGTCTCCGTCTTGGCGCAGCTCCTCCTTTATAGCCTGCATTGCAGAACGGGCATCCTTGGCTTCGGCGGTGGCCTTCCCCAGGTCTTCTCGCTCCGCTAGGCGCTCCTTTTCAAGAGCCCCATTGCGGTCGGCAGCATCTTTTAACTTCATGGCCATTTCGGCCATCTCCTCCCTGCTTCGGCAGTGTGCAACCCTTTCAGCTTCTAGCTCTTCGGCCGCCCTCCAGGCAGCCGCATCACTCCTTCTGGCTTGCTCCTTGGCTTGAGCAAGTTCTGCCCGAAGGCTCTCCACAGCAGCGGCACCATCTGCATTGAACACACATGTTGTAAGGAGTGGGCTTCGGCTCCCTTACCAGGTGACCATGGAGAAAAAACCTACCTTGTGACTCGTCAAGTCGTTTATTGACCAGCGTGATGTCCGCATCCGCAACATCGAGCTGCCGCTTCAGTTCGGCAACTCCATCTGTCCGGCTAGCCACCGAACTATCCGCCACCTGCTTAGGAAAGGCGTAAATTAATACCTGGGATTTTGATCCTCGGCACGTTGTCGTTCTCGACACCCTACCGAGTCTCAGGGGCTACTATCTATACAGGGCGCACTTTACATGTAAAACTGTCAACGGGTATGTCATTTTTACGTACCTCAAACCCCGCCAGCAAACTCCTGACGGCATCACGCAATCCGCCTTCGGCGGATGAAATTCTTTCAATCACCATACTCATCAGTGTACGATGACCTTCTGAGAGGGACGCCCTCTCAAGCAGATCCTTCAGCTCCCCCGGTCGCACACCAGTTGGTGCCGAACTATTCGGCCCTGCCGGACTCGGGGATACCCTCCGTGATGACACTTCAGGCTTGTCCGCCCCATCCGATGGGGCGGCAGATGGGGGCGTCTCGCTCTCCATCATATCCGGACGGAGTTCCCCCAAAGACGAGCTCATCTGAGAAGGGAGGAGATCCGAACTACAAGGTAAAAACTTAAGTTATCCTCAGAAGCACAAATAGGGATGTCCCTTGTTACAAAACTCCCTTTTTTCTACTCACGGCTCGCTGGTGAGCTTATCCTTTAGGGGAGACTGTGCGGCCGGAGCCTCTCCGGACGCAGGACCCTCTGGTGAAGATTTCTTCCCCCGCTTCGGGGCTTTGGCCTCCGGGTTTTCGAAGGCGGTCCTCTTCTCCCCCTGGAAGGAGGGATTCTCGATCCCCTCTTCCTCAAAAGCCTCCTTGGTTGAGGCGGTAGTTCCTCTATTCTTCCCTTCGCCTTCCTTTGTAGGCGCAACCTCCAGCATCCTGACCAGCACGGGATCCGGCGTGGTCTCTGGGAGGGGGGCCGGACACCGTATCAGCTTTGCTTGCGCTATCCACTCCTGTTTAGAGGGCAGTTGGTCAAAAAGTGAATCATAGAAAGGCAAACAAATGGCATGTCCGGACACAGAGCTACTTACTTGTGTATCCGGGTGATTGCAGCTTAGGCCGGCGTCCTCGGTCAATTCCGGACACGCTTCTCGCGATCTGAAGAACAGTTTGTACATCTCCACGGGTGTCGCACCCATGAAGTGTTGGAGAATTCGTGGTCCCTCCGGATTAAACTCCCACTGCCGGAGAGGACGGCGTTTGCAGGGCAGGAGACGCCTAATCAGCATGACCTGCATCACCATGACCAGATCGATCTCCCTCGCCTGGAGGTCTTGAATCCGGCCCTGCAATAGGGGCACGTCCTTTGACGGCCCCCAGTTGAGCCCTCGACTGACCCATGACATCAGCCGCTGTGGAGGGCCCCAGCGGAAGATGGGCGGCGGCTTCTGCCTGCTGCCCCTGGGAGCGGTTATGTAGAACCACTCCTGCTGCCACAAGCCGAGCTCCTCCTGAAAAGAGCCCTCGGGCCATGGAGCGTCGACCCTTCTGCTTACAACCACCCCGCCGCACTCTGCTTGACGCCCCTCGATCATCTTTGGCTCCACGTCGAAGGTCTTAAGCCACAAGCCGAAGTGAGGGGTAACACGGAGGAAGGCCTCGTAAACGACAATGAATGAAGAGATATGGAGGATGGACTCCGGAGCCAAGTCGTGGAATTCCAACCCATAGTAAAACATGAGCCCTCTCACAAAAGGATCCATCGGGAAGCCTAAACCCCGACGGAGGTGGGATACGAACACGACATACTTGCCGGGCTCGGGGGTGGGGATGACTTGCCCTTTGGCAGGCAACCTATGCGAAATCTCGTAAGACAGGTACTTGGCCTCTCGCAGCTTTAGCACGTCTTCTTCCGTGACGGAAGAAGGCATCCACCAGCCCTGTAGGTCGGAGCCGGACATTGTTGAAGGTCCGAAGCGCTCGAATCTGAGGCTCTGGGTGTTGGAACTCGGGGCAGGGAGTGGATTTGATTGAGGATTGAAGAAAAGAAACGAGCCTTGGTCCCGTTATAAAGAAAGGGAATACCAAGAGACGTCCCCGTGACCGTTCGTTACACGCCTCCGATAGAGGGGGCGTGGCGATGGGCGCGGTTGGGTTATCCACGTCCGTATTGATGAGAATCCCAGAATAAGGGGAACACGATCTCTGCCTCGACAAGACGTGCCAAGAAAACTGCTTCGCTAAACGCACTAAGGTGGTATAATAAAAAACGATTCAAGTAAAGGCTTGGTAGTGGCATGACGTCACGCCACAAAGCACGTCAGCAGATTGAACTTTTGTACATATTATTCTCTCTACGGTGGAATGTGGAATTTATTTTGCAGAGCCGGACACTATCCTGGTGTTCAAAATCTTCTATGAATTATTCGGAGGAGGAACCCGCCTTGCAATGCCGAACAATATGCGCGCCGGACTCATCGTCATTGAAGCCTGGTTCAGGGGCTACTGAGGGAGTCCTGGACTAGGGGGTGTCCGGACAGCCGGACTATCATCGTCAGCCGGACTCCAAGACTATGAAGATACAAGATTGAAGACTTCGTCCCGTGTTCGGATGGGACTTTCCTTGGCGTGGAAGGCAAGCTTGGCGATATGGATATGTAGATCTCCTACCATTGTAACCGACTCTGTGTAACCCTAGCCCTCTCCGGTGTCTATATAAACCGGAGGGTTTTAGTCCGTAGGACACACAACCATTACAACAATCATACCATAGGCTAGCTTCTAGGGTTTAGCCTCCTTGATCTCGTGGTAGATCCACTCTTGTAGTACCCATATCATCAATATCAATCAAGCAGGAGTAGGGTTTTACCTCCATCGAGAGGGCCCGAACATGGGTAAAAACATCGTGTCCCTTGTCTCCTGTTACCATCCGCCTAGACGCACAGTTCGGGACCCCCTACCCGAGATCCGCCGGTTTTGACACCGACATAGGGCGTGCCCCCTATCTCGTGGGCCCCTAGGACGGCCACCGACGTACTTCTTCCTCCTATATATACCTACGTACCACGAAAACATCCATGAGCACCATGAAACACAATTTCCACCGCCGTAACCTTCTGTATCCGCGAGATCCCATCTTGGAGCCTTCGCCGACACTCTACCGGAGGGGGAATCAACCATGGAGGGCTTCTACATCAACATCCTTGCCCCTCCGATGAGTTGTGAGTAGTTTACCACAGACCTACGGGTCCATAGTTATTAGCGAGATGGCTTCTTATCTCTTTTTGGATCTCAATACAATGTTCTCCCCCTCTCTTGTGGAGATCTATTTGAGGTAAACTCTTTTTGCGGTGTGTTTGTCGAGATCCGATGAATTGTGGGTTTATGATCAAGTTTATCTATGAATAATATTTGAATCTTCTCTGAATTCTTTTATGTATGATTGAGTTGTCTTTGTAAGTCTCTTCGAATTATCAGTTTGGTTTGGCCTACTAGATTGATCTTTCTTGCCATGGTAGAAGTGCTTAGCTTTGGGTTTAATCTTGCGGTGTCCTTACCCAGTGACAGAAAGGGTTGCAAGGCACGTATTGTATTGTTGCCGTCGAGGATAACAAGATGGGGTTTATATCATATTGCTTGAGTATATCCCTCTACATTATGTCATCTTGCTTAATGCGTTACTCTGTTCTTATGAACTTAATACTCTAGATGCAGGCAGGAGTCGGTCGATGTGTGGAGTAATAGTAGTAGATGTAGGCAGGAGTCGGTCTACTTGTTATGGACGTGATGCCTATATACATGATCATGCCTAGATAATCTCATAACTATGCGCTTTTCTATCAGTTGCTCGACAGTAATTTGTTCACCCCCCGTAATACTTATGCTATCTTGAGAGAAGCCTCTAGTGAAACCTATGGCCCCCGGGTCTATCTCTTATCATATTTGCTTTCAATCTACTTTATTTGCATCTTTACTTTTTGCATCTATAATATTAAATACCAAAAATATATTTATCTTATCATACTATCTTTATTAGATCTCATTTTCGCAAGTGGCCGTGAAGGGATTGACAACCCCTTTATTGTGTTGGTTGCGAGTTCTCAGTTTGTTTGTGTAGGTGCATGGGACTTTTGAGGAGCCGCCTACTGGATTGATACCTTGGTTCTCAAAAACTGAGGGAAATACTTACGCTACTATCACTGCATCACCCTCTCCTCTTTGAGGAAAACAAACACAAGCTCGAGACGTAGCATATACAGACAAGAAGAGGTGATCAATCGGAAAAACTTGCCAGGCGCCACTAAGTATATAGGTCCTGCTCATCCTCATGCTCGTGATCATCACCATCATCATCTCCCCCTTGGTTATAAATTTTTTCAAGTATAGGTGGTAGAATGTTCACAGGACCTTTGAAACACAACAAGGTTAATTAGTAAAGGGAAACTAGCTAACCCGCATGCATGTGGATGAAACAATTATAATTACGGTGGAAGACAAACATACCGAAACCATAAGGACTCCATGCAAAAACAGTGCCATGAGTGGTGGCAGCAAACACAAGACGCTCGTATTGAATTGCATCACAATACTCATCCGTGTGCAAAAATTTATTTTTGAGCAATATCCATCGAGGCATGGAAGTAAGGACAGTAACACGCTTGTCGAAGATAGCAACAACTTCATAGTTCGTGTGATCCCAAGAGCGGTTGGGAACTCAAAAAATTGCTATCTTCCGTAGATGACAGTCACCATAATCGTATTTGAACGTACTTAGATCATCTGTGTGCTCAATCTCAGGGCACTCTGATATTTTTCGAAGTGGAATCCGCTGACGAGTGTACACATTCACAAGTTCCCACTCGCAGTTGTACCCAATATAAACAACCCAATCTCCATTTGCGCCTACCTAGGCCTTACCCTTAAGCGGCATCAGCTTGCACAATGCGAGGCTTCCATCGTCCGCGCGCCAGCGAGCAGGGTCATGGCGAACAAGACAGGGAGATCAACCTGCTCCTAGACCCTTGGGTTCTTTGTAATGTTGTTATTAGTTGAGTCGAGAATGGTCTTGAACGAACCTGCCATGCTAGCCGAGGTGATGATGTCGCATCGATCAATTAGTTCCTCCACCACGTCATCTTTCAGATCGGGGCAAGAATAATAGGGTCGTTTCTGGCCTGTTCCCTCCATTGAGAAGACGATCGAACAATGGCAGAAGGAAGGGTGAAGGCAAATGGAGGAGGGAGGAAGAGCATGCAACAACAGTTCCAAATCAAGAGGGAAAGGTGAAGAGGTGATGGACGGTTGCCATAATACAGGAAGAGGCGCCCCGGACTACATAGACGTCTGTTCTGAAATTTTACAAAAGGACTCACTTTCGTCTCACTAACATGTTAGAACGGGACCACATGTCAACGAAACATGGTGTGTCATTTCTCGTGCAAAATGCGATCTAGCCGCATTGGCCCGAGGTGCCGCATTATTTCTCAACTTTATTTTTGTAATGGCGTGCTGTTCAGTTTTGAAGCATGACTAACTGGTACTGTATGCAGAGAAAATATAAACTACTCTACCACTACTCCACTGCTAGTACTAGTATCAAAAACCATTAGGCTGGAGCTTCAACACTTGCTTGCTAAGAGCTGCCCACTTGCTTCTAACACTATCACCCTCTCTCCAGATCTGAAAAATATGATCTCTCTCTCCCTCCTAACTGGTGGTCACAGATCTGCCGGTGAAGAAAAGGATGTGCAGCGTTGACGCACTCGTCGTCGGCGAGCGATGTATGCACTGCTGACAAGGCCGTCCTCTCATACCTAGCGCCCGCGCGGGATGGCCTCTGTACCCAAGCTTGCTGCCATAGTGTGTGCGGAGGGCGACGACCACGAGCGAAGCCACCTCCCGCCGACCCTTAGGTATGCTACCTCTTTTCGAACCATGCCCTTGTTCTATTGCCCCATCTGCCACGTCACTGCATGTGGATCTTTTTCCACTCCACCATCTTCCCAATTTGCTATCCTCTGCTCTACTGGTCACATAGACGAAAACCTTAATTTGCACTATTAAAGGAAACCCTACTTCATGCAGACTAATCCATGTCTGGGTTGAATAAGGAAAGGAAGGGAGAAAGTACCATCGATGAGACTAGGCATCGAACCCGCATCTAGGTTGAAAAGGGGAAAATCGGTAGCTAAAGAACGAATCTCGTGTCTCCTGGTTGAAAAAGGGTAGAAAGGCATGACAATGCAATAGAGAATGACCAGGTCGATCGGTTTGTTGTCCTCAGATATGAAAAAGGTGGCTAAAGAGAACAAAAATGGGACGTAATCCACATATGCTGCCTAGATATTTGTTGCTCTGGGCAACCATGCCTCCCTCACCAATCTATGCGTCCATGGAGGTACATCGTACTAGTGCGCCCACTGTCCGAATGGGCCTCCCATGCTCCTATTGCCACTTTTTTGCTGTTAGTATAAGACCAGCGGTAAAGTCAAGCCATGCTACTGCTAAAGTGATGCCACATTTAACTAATGTTGCACTCAGTCTAATGCCACCGATAAATTTAAGCAATGCCATTTAATGTCAATGGATTATTCTAGGGTTAGCTGTTGATTGTGGATGTATTAAAGATTTTTCAGCTAAGGCATTCTAATGTTGTTGCACAACCAGTATACCTACGATGGACCTTGCTTCTACCTTCATATTTTTGCACTGTTAATGCTTATAGATTACATACCTCACTTTCATGAGATAAGTCAATTTTTTTGTACAGTGTCACCAAAATGCCAAGGCACTGATGTAATTTTATTTTGGTTAAGCTGCACACAAAATTATGAAGACATGAGGAAAGGTCAAGAGTGGGCACCTCCTCCTCCGACTGTTCTCTTCATTCATTCAATCAAGTTTTTATGTTTGATCGATTATCAAGATTTGGATAGCAATTTTGAGGTCCCCTCGACTTCGAAATGATATTTACCTTGAAGGTACATGGTTTGCAATTTTTTTATACTATCATTAGTTAAGAATGCTAGTCACCTTTAGACTTTTGTATTTGGTTTAATGCTGTTGCACAACTAGTGTACCAATGCTGAAACATGTTACTTTTACATTTTGTATTGTCAATGCTTATAGAAATCTTCCAGTGCTAGCTTATGGAAATTTATTCAATAAAACCATTGTACCATACCTCGTAATAAAAAAACTACTCTACTATTGCACTAGCCATTGGATTAGTGTATATTTGTACTATTCGAATGGTGTTGCATTAGCGTCTGGACATATAAAAAGTGTGGCAAGATTTCCGAGATGTGTGCTCAAGAAAACAACTACCTGTTATTCTAAATACTAGACGTTTTGGTACTTTAAATTGTACTACAAAAATGTCTTATATTAAGGAACAGAGGGTGTAGAGTTCACTCAAATTATCCCGGTAAAGCTAGTCACACCTTTGTTAAAGTTAATGTTCATTATGTTATCGGAGGAGGTCTATATGTTTGTCTCTAATGCGTGTCGAATACATACCTGACATCATGATGTAATGTTAAGTCATTTCTTTTTGTACATTATCACTGAATTGTCAAGGCGATGATGGCATTTTATTTTAGTTGACCTGCGCAAATATGCTTAAAAGAAGAGGATATGTCAGGAATGGTTCAATTTTTAAGAAAATACTATGTATGCCTTCCTAACATTAACCGTTGTTGTCTTATTTATTCCTTCAAATAGGTGGTTAGAAACAGTCTTTCTACCTTTTCCCATTAAGAAATTGGAATGCTTATATTTGTGAGTCTATGCTTCAACTAGTCCCACTTTTATAGTAATCACACATTCAATATCTGTGCAAACAGGGATGCTCAATTTTAGTGGAACTACACAAAAAGTCCAAATGGTTCAACATTAGGAGCATGTTTTCTTCCAAACCGTTATATCCAATTGGTGGCGCTATGATATGTTCATTATGAAGGTACATGGTTTGCTACTATCTTGCTACTCTTTTTGTACTGTCATTAGATAGTAATGTTAGTTGTTTTCATGTGAATTTATTGGCAGGGTGGACCTCCTTTGGAGGTGTAGGACATAATTCAATGATTGGATGCTCAACTTCGGTTGTATCAATTTCACCTCTTCCATCACTACGAACATGGATATTCTTGGTATGATGAAGAATAGGCGCTATATTTCTGCTCTGTACCAGCAAATCAATTCAGTGAAATTGTCCAAGGCAAAACATGACAGTATCAAATTGTCCAGTGCAAAACATGACAGATACTAAGCAGAAGAGACATGTTTAAACCGAAAATACAAGGTAGGGTATATGTCTACTAGCTGCTTGATATTTGTGTAGACAGATGTTGCCCATTTCTAGTAGGCAAACAAAAAAGTGACCGCAATATTGGTGGAACTACACAAGAGAATAGTATAGTCACTGCATGCAGTGCCATTTGAAAATAGACACAGAAAGATTGGATAGTCACTTCATGGACTGAACAAAAGTAGTATTGTACTATTTATTGGCCAACACTAGGTGCTTCATTGCTTTTGTCTGATTATGCAATGGGCATCATTTTGTGTGATAGCCTGGTTTTTGCCTTCTCTCTTTTTCCAGACTTCATTTGCTTCTGCTTTGAATTTGGGTTTTTTGAATCAATTCAAATGGACATAAACACTTGGGCATGTCCTTGATTTTCACCCAAGTGACCCATCCATCTCTAACTCATCATTCTTTCTCTAAAAAATCCCAAAATGGCCAAAGGAATATTTTTTATAAAAGAAAAATATACATTTTCTTCTCTGAAACTCAATTCAGAAACTTGTGCTCCAAAGCAACCCTCATTTTTATTGCTCCTAAAATCCTGAGAAAATTCCCAAATATTCATTGAACCTTGGCCCACCTTCATGAGGAAAAACATTGCATAACTTTTCAGAATATTTTTGCTACAGAAAATCATTTCTGTTCTGGCCTCAAAATGCACTTTGCGCAGCAAGTACCCTTTTCCTTGATCCGATGAGGCTGATTTTTCTTGAGCTTCATTACCCTCCTAAGTAAAGCTTAACCCCATGAGATCATTCCTAATCTCATAATAGAAGCCCTCGGAGGGAGTCCTGGATTAGGGGGTGTCCGGATGGCCGGACTCCTGGACTATGAAGATACAAGATTGAAGACTTCGTCCCGTGTCCGGATGGGACTTTCCTTGGCGTGGAAGGCAAGCTTGGCGATACGGATATGTAGATCTCCTACCATTGTAACCGACTCTGTGTAACCCTAACCCTCTTTGGTGCCTATATAAACCGGAGGGTTTTAGTCCATAGGACAAACAACAATCATACCATAGTCTAGCTTCTAGGGTTTAGCCTCTCTGATCTCGTGGTAGATCTACTCTTGTACTACCCATATCGTCAATATTAATCAAGCAGGAGTAGGGTTTTACCTCCATCGAGAGGGCCCGAACCTGGGTAAAAACATCGTGTGCCTTGTCTCCTGTTACCATCCGCCTAGACGCACAGTTCGAGACCCCGTACCTGAGATCCGCCGGTTTTGACATCGACATTGGTGCTTTCATTGAGAGTTCCTTTGTGTCGTCATCTTTAGGCCCGATGGCTCCTCCGATCATCAACAACGATGCGGTCCAGAGTGAGACTTTTCTCCCCGGACAGATCTTCGTATTCGGCGGCTTCGCACTGCGAGCCAATTCTCTTGGCCATCTGGAGCAGATTGAAAGCTACGCCCTGGCCATCAGGTCAGATTTGGAAGTTTGAACTACACGGCCGATGTCCGCGGAGACTTGATCTTCGACGGGTTCGAGCCACAGCCAAGCGTGCCGCACTGTCACGATGGGCATGATCTAGCTCTGCCGCCGAACAGTGCCCTTGGAGCCGCACTAGTGTCTGCTCCGACCCTTAGCTCAGAGCCGACTGCGCCGATCGACGACGGGTGGCTGGACACCGCCTCGGGGGCTGCGATCTCTATGGCGATTGAGCCGTACACCAACCCTGTCCTTTGTGAAGCTCGTGACTCCAAGGCGCCGGACTCCTCTCCGTACTCCGAAGCTTTCGCGCCCCTGCCAATCGAATCCGATTGGGCGCCGATCATGGAGTTCATCTCCGCGGACATCTTTCGGCACTCGCCCTTTGGCGACATCCTGAATTCACTAAAGTTTCTCTCTTTATCAGGAGAGCCCTGGCCGGACTATGGTCAGGAAGGTTGGGATGCGGATGACGAAGAAATTCAAAGCCCACCCACCACCCACTTCGTAGCCACTGTTGATGATTTAACCGACATGCTCGACTTCGACTCCGAAGACATCGACGGTATGGACGACGATGCAGGAGACGACCAAGAACTAGTGCCTACAGGGCACTGGAAGGCCACCTCGTCATACGACATATACGTGGTGGACATCCCAAAAGATGGGAATGGTGATGGAATAACGGAGGATGACCCCTCCAAGAAACAACCTAAGCGCCGGCATCAGCGGCGCCGCTCTAAATCCCACCACAACAAAAATGGCGATTCTGGCACGGGAGACAACAACACCCCGGACAATGCCAAAGACAACCCCCTCCAGCAGGATTCAGTGCAGGAGGATGGAGAAGCCAGCCCTCATGAGAGAGCGGCAGACAGAGAGGTAGAGGACGATAATTACATGCCTCCCTCCGAAGACGAGGCAAGCCTTGACAACGACGAATTTGTCATGCCTGAGGATCCCGTCGAACAAGAGTGTTTCAAACGCAGGCTTATGGCCACGGCAAGCAGCCTCAAGAAAAAGCAGCAACAACATAGAGCTGACCAAGACTTGCTAGCTGGTAGGTGGACTGAAGTCCTTGCGGCCGAAGAGTATGAACTCGAATGCCCCTCCAAGAGCTACCCAAAACGCAGGCTGCTACCCCGATTAGAGGAGGAAGCACCTAAACCTACATCACTAGCGCATGATACGGCCGACCGGCCACCTCGTGGCCGCGACAGAGAGGCCTCTCGGGCCTCCACTCAAGCCGCATCCCAGCACCGCTCAAAAAGTACCAAGGCACGGGGAAATGCGCCAGACCTGCGAGATATATTGGAGGAAAGGCAAGGCAAACAAGATCGATCTACGGATCGCGTGGGTGCCTCACTACACGTGACGATAACCGTCATGCCGGATATAGCAAATCCGGCCGAGCCAAACATAGCAGACAAAGCTCATTTGAGCTACGTCGTGATATAGCCCAGTACAGGGGCGCCGCACACCCACTATGCTTCACAGATGAAGTAGTGGATCATCAAATCCCCGAGGGTTTCAAACACGTAAACATCGAATCGTACAATGGCACAACAGATCCTGCGGAATGGATCGAGGACTACCTCCTTCATATCCACATGGCCCGCGGTGATGATCTACACGCCATCAAATACCTCCCACTCAAGCTTAAAGGACCAACTCGACATTGGCTTAACAGCTTGCCAGCGGAGTCAATTGGTTGTTGGGAAGGCCTGGAAGCCGCATTCCTCGTCAACTCCCAGGGCACCTATGTGCGACCACCAGACGCCGATGACCTAAGCCACATAATTCAGCAGCCAGAGGAATCGGCCAGACAATTCTGGACACAGTTCCTAACCAAGAAAAATCAAATCGTTGATTGTCCGAATGCAGAGGCCCTTGCAGCCTTCAAACATAACATCCGCGAGGAGTGGCTTGCCCGCCACCTAGGACAGGAAAAGCCGAAATCCATGGCAGCCCTCACAACACTCATGACCCGCTTTTGCGCGGGAGAGGACAGCTGGCTAGCTCGTAGTAACAACATGACCAAGAGCCCTGGTAATTCGGATACCAAGGACAGCAACGGCAGGTCGCGTCGCAACAAGCACAAGCGCCGCATTAATGGCGATAATGCTGAGGATACGACAGTCAATACAGGATTCAGAGGCTCTAAACCCGGTCAGCAGAAAAAGCCATTCAAAAGGAATAATCCAGGCCCGTCCAATTTGGACCGAATACTCGATGGCTCGTGCCAGATACACGACACCCCCGAAAAACCAGCCAACCACACCAACAGGGATTGTTGGGTGTTCAAGCAGGCAGGGAAGTTAAATGCCAAAAACAATGACAAGGGGCTGCATAGCAATGAGGAGGAGGAGCCCCGACCGCCGAACAATAAAGGACAGAAGGGCTTCCCTCCCACAAGTGCGGATGGTGAACATGATATACGCAACCGACATACCCAAAAGGGAGCGGAAGCATGCACTAAGGGACGTGTATGCGATGGAGCCAGTCGCCCCAAAGTTCAATCCATGGTCCTCCTGCGCGATCACTTTTGATCGAAGGGACCACCCCACTAGCATCCGCCACGGCGGATTCGCCGCATTGGTTCTAGACCCAATCATTGATGGATTTCACCTCACCAGAGTCCTGATGGACGGCGGCAGCAGCTTGAACCTGCTTTATCAGGATATAGTGTGCAAAATGGGCATAGACCCCTCAATGATTAAACCCGCAAAAACGACCTTTAAAGGCATCATACCAGGTGTAGAGGCCAACTGTACAGGCTCAGTTACACTTGAAGTGGTCTTTGGATCCCCGGATAACTTCCGAAGCGAGGAATTAATCTTCGACATAGTCCCGTTCCGCATCGGCTATCACGCACTGCTCGGACGAACCGCATTTGCAAAGTTCAATGCGGTGCCGCACTACGCATACCTCAAGCTCAATATGCCAGGCCCTCAAGGAGTCATTACGGTCAACGGAAACACCGAACGCTCTCTTCCAATGGAGGAGCATACGGCAGCCCTCGCGGCGGAAGTAAAAAGCAGCCTCTCATGGCAATTCTCGAGTCCGGCTATTCAACATCCGGACACCGTCAAGCGCGCCCAGAGTAACCTACAACAAGACCACCTGGCACGTTCCGAGCATGCGTAGCAATGCGGCCCCAACCCCAGCCCTCGCGATATTGCGAAACCAGTACTACGCGTACATAATTACGCTCTAGAAATACCATGGGCATAGGGGGAGGGGCACGACCATGGCAGGCCTGGAATGCGGCTCAACCGCACCAGGGGCTCCCGATTGTGTCACTCTTTTTTTTCTTACTTTCAAGACTCCGTTCGCAAGAGGCCATGTCCGGCAGTAGAATCACCGAACACACGATGCAACAGCCAGGGAAGAAGAAAGCTACGTGGAGTGTCCAGGTGGTCTCTATAACGAGCAGTATACTTGTTTCACATATCGTCCCGCAGCTCGCCCCTGGAGGGGGACATGTCAAATAGTCCCGCCCATTGCTTATCGCACTATTTGTATCGTTCTGCTTTTACCACATCCTTTTTGAATAAACAATACATAGCTTCTGCCTATTATTGCATTCCTTTTTTATCTATATATGTTCACTTATGACATGTTGCATCCGTACACTTTGGTACGGCCAAATACACCAGGGGCTTAAGTACCCCAAAATATGGTGTGATAAGTCCGAACACTTTCACAAGTGTGGCACCCTGAACTTATAGCATATGCATCGGCTCCGAATCATGTCTTGGGTCAATAGTTGGGTTTGCCTGGCTCCCATGTTTTGGTACCTTACGTTCCGTTATATCGGATAAGGTAGCGCTGGGAGAACCACTGCGATTGTGCCCCGGTTGTGCTGGGTTAAGCACCTCAGTGGAGAAAGGTAAAACTGACCGTCATGATAGGGCGAGAGCCGGTCACTGTTCGAGAGGTTTTCGAGTCCCTAAAGACTTATGCCGCTTAGAGCGAGGAGTCGGCTTTGTCCGGCCCAGGCGTGGATAGTGCCCCGAACTCGGCCTTCTGAATACAAGGGGCTTCACCAAAATTGAAAATTATAGAATTGTATGGCTAAGTGAGAGTGTTCAAGCATTATAGTCCGGTTGCCTCGTTCGTCGCGTTGAGCGCCTCCCTCGAAGGACCCAAAAATGGGAAAAAGAGCGCTCAAGTTTATCCCGAACACCCCAGCACTCGTGGCATGGGGGCAGAAGCCGACGACTCGCCCTGTCTCAAATTTAATAAACGGCCGCACAGAAGGTAATATTTTAAATTCACAAGCGTTGCTTAGCGCATATGAACAAGTTTTCAGCGTACTGGATAACAAATGCGAGTTTACTCAAAAATTACATATTTGGAGCATTCACCCGTTATAAGGTGGGCACCCTTCAGGACGCCCTCATAATACATCTCAAGCTTGCGATACTCCTTGCCCGGCGGTGGTCTGTCCGTCACAAGCTTCTCAGCGTCCATCTTGCCCCAGTGCACTTTAGCACGGGCAAGAGCCGTACGGGCACCTTCCATGCAGACAGAGCGCTTGACGGCTTCAATCCATGGACAGGCGTCCACCAGCCACCTCACCAGCCCGAAGTAGCTCCCAGGCATGGCTTCCTTAGGCTACAGCCAAACTATGAGGCCCTTCATGGCCTGTTCGGCCACCTTATGGAGCACGACCAGCTACTTCAGCTGGTCGCTCAAGGGCACCGGGTGTCCGGCCTCAGCATACTCAGACCAGAACACCTTCTCCGTCGAGCTCCCCTCCTCGGCTCGGTAGAACGCGGCAGCATCGGACACACTGCACGGCAGATCTACGAATGCTCCTGGAGAGCTCCGGATTCGGGTAAGTAACAAGTAATTCACTTTCACGTGCCTGCTTTGCATAAAGAATGCCTTACCCGCCGCTATCTTCTTCATTGCTTCAATTTCCTGGAGGGCTTTTCGGGCTTTGGACTAAGCGGCTTTGGCGCTCTCAAGGGCCGAGGCGAGCTCGGACTCTCGAGTCTTTGAGTCACGCTCCAAACTCTCATGTTTTTCCACGAGAGCCTGGAGCTCTTGCCGCACCTCCGCCACCCGCGCCTCCTGCTTCTCTCGCTCGGTGCGCTCCGCGGCCGCATTGCTTTCGGCCTTGGACACCGCTTCCTTCAGGGTCGCCACCTCATTCGTGGCCCCTGCAATACTCATCTTATTCCTATCATTTTTTGCAACCACATCTTTTATATACTTCCATAAGGTATTACTTACCTTCCTTGTCCTCGAGCTGCTTTTTGGCAAGGCCGAGCTCGTTCTCAGACCGCTCGAGGCTCTGCTTCAATGCATTGACCTCCGCAGTCAGTGCGGCAGAGGTCAGCAGCACAACCTGCATACCCCATATTGACATACTTATGTTAGGCTCCTGCGTACATCTTTTTTAGATCCTCAGTTCGGCTTTTCTTTCTGAACACCAAACTGAGCATCAGGGGCTACTTTCTATGTGGTAATATTTTTACATGTCTTACATACCTCAAAGCCTGTTAGAAGGCTGGCAAAGGCTTCAGTTAGCCCTCTCTTGGCGGACTGAACTTTCTGGATCACCACACTCATAACAGTGTGGTGCTCCTTGTCGATGGAGGTGCCATTAAGCGCCTCCAGCAAATTATCCGGTGCCTCTGGTTGGACGGAGGTCACCGGTGTCGCAGTCTTGCCCTTCTTGCGAAGGGGCCGCCTGAAGGAAATATGCCCTAGAGGCAATAATAAAGTTATTATTTATTTCCTCATATCATGATAAATGTTTATTATTCATGCTAGAATTGTATTACCTGGAAACATAATACATGTGTGAATACATAGACAAACATAATGTCACTAGTGTGCCTCTACTTGACTAGCTCATTAATCAAAGATGGTTATGTTTCGTAACCATAGACATGTGTTGTCATTTGATTAACCGGATCACATCATTAGGAGAATGATGTGATTGACTTGACCCATTCCGTTAGCCTAGCACTTGATCGTTTAGTATGTTGCTATTGCTTTCTTCATGACTTATACAAAGTTCCTACAACTATGAGATTATGCAACTCCTGTTTACCGGAGGAACACTTTGTGTGCTACCAAACGTCACAACGTAACTGGGTGATTATAAAGGAGCTCTACATGTGTCTCCAAAGGTACATGTTGGGTTGGCGTATTTCGAGATTAGGTTTTGTCACTCCGATTGTCGGAGAGGTATCTCTGGGCCCTCTCGGTAATGCACATCATTATAAGCCTTGCAAGCAATGTAGCTAATGAGTTAGTTATGGAATGATGCATTACATAACGAGTAAAGAGACTTGCCGGTAACGAGATTGAACTAGGTATTGGATACCGATGATTGAATCTCGGGCAAGTAACATACCGATGACAAAGGGAACAACGTATGTTGTTATGCGGTTTGACCAATAAAGATCTTCGTAGAATATGTAGGAGCCAATATGAGCATCCAGGTTCCGCTATTGGTTATTGACCGTGAATAGTTCTAGGTCATGTCTACATAGTTCTCGAACCTGTAGGGTCCGCACGCTTAACGTTACGATGACAGTTTTATTATGAGTTTATAAGTTTTGATGTACCGAAGGTTGTTCGGAGTCCCGGATGTGATCACGGACATGACGAGGAGTCTTGAAATGGTCGATACATAAAGATTGATATATTGGAAGCCTATATTTGGATATTGGAAATGTTCCAGGTGAAATCGGGATTTTACCGGAGTACCGGGGGGTTACCAGAACCCCCCGGGGGGTTAATGGGCCTACATGGGCCATGAGGGAGAAGAGGAGGGCTGGCCAGGGCAGGCCGTGCGCCCCCTCCCCCCTAGTCCGAATAGGACAAGGAAGGGGGCACCCCCCTTTCCTCTTTCCCCTCCCCCCTTTCCTTCTCCACCAAGGCAAGAGGAGGGAGTCCTACTCCCGGTGCGAGTAGGACTCCTCCAGGTGCACCCCTAGGGGGCCGGCCGCACCTCCCCCCTCCCTCCTTTATATAAGGGGGCAGGGGGGCACCTCTAGACACACAAGTTGATCATCGTGATCGTTCCTTAGCCGTGTGCAGTGCCCCCCTCCACCATATTCCACCTCGGTCGTATCGTTGCGGTGCTTAGGCGAAGCCCTGCGTCGGTAGAACATCATCATCGTCACCAGGCCGTCGTGTTGACGGAACTCATCCCCAACACCCTGCTGGATCAGAGTCCGGGGATCGTCATCGAGCTGAACATGTGCTGAACTCGGAGGTGTCGTACGTTCGGTACTTGGATCGGTCGGATCGTGAAGACGTACAACTACATCAACCGCATTGTCATAACGCTTCCACTTATGGTCTACGAGGGTACGTGGACAACACTCTCCCCTATCGTTGCTATGCATCACCATGATCTTGCGTGTGCGTAGGAATTTTTTTGAAATTACTACGTTCCTAACAGTGGCATCAAAGCCTAGGTTTTATGCGTTGATGTTATATGCACGAGTAGAACACAAGTGAGTTGTGGGCGATACAAGTCATACTGCTTACCAGCATGTCATACTTTGGTTTAGCGGTATTGTTGGATGAAGCGGCCCGGACCGACATTACGCGTACGCTTACGCGAGACTGGTTTTACCGCCGTGCTTTGCACATAGGTGACTAGCGGGTGTCTGTTTCTCCAACTTTAGTTGAACCGAGTGTGGCTACGCCCGGTCCTTCCGAAGGTTAAAACAGCACTAACTTGACAAACTATCACTGTGGTTTTGATGCGTAGGTAAGAACGGTTCTTGCACAGCCCATAGCAGCCACGTAAAACTTGCAACAACAAAGTAGAGGACGTCTAACTTGTTTTTGCGGGGCATGTTGTGATGTGACATGGTCAAGACGTGATGCTCTATTTTATTGTATGAGATGATCATGTTTTGTAACCGAAGTTATCGGCAACTGGTAGGAGCCATATGGTTGTCGCTTTATTGTATGAAATGCAAACGCCCTGTAATTGCTTTACTTTATCACTACGCGGTAGCGATAGTCGTACAAGCAATAGATGGCGTAACGACAATGATGCTACGATGGAGATCAAGGTGTCGCGCCGGTGATGATGGTGATCACGACGGTGCTTCGGAGACGGAGATCACAAGCACAAGATGATGATGGCCATATCATATCACTTATATTGATTGCATGTGATGTTTATCCTTTATGCATCTTATCTTGCTTTGATTAACGGTAGCATTTTAAGATGATCTCTCACTAATTATCAAGAAGTGTTCTCCCTGAGTATGCACCATTGCGAAAGTTCTTTATGCTGAGACACCACGTGATGATCGGGTGTGATAGGCTCTATGTTCAAATACAATGGGTGCAAAACAGTTGCACACACGGAATACTCAGGTTAAACTTGACGAGGCTAGCATATACAAATATGGCCTCAGAACACGAAGACCGAAAGGTCGAACGTGAATCATATAGTAGATATGATCAACATAGAGATGTTCACCATTGAAACTACTCCATCTCACGTGATGATCGGACATGGTTTAGTTGATTTGGATCATGTGATCGCTTAGATGACTAGAGAGATGTCTGTCTAAGTGGGAGTTCTTAAGTAATATGATTAATTGAACTTAAATTTATCATGAACTTAGTACCTGATAGTATTTTGCTTGTCTATGTTTGTTGTAGATAGATGGCTCGTGCTGTTGTTCCGTTGAATTTTAATGCGTTCCTTGAGAAAGCTAAGTTGAAAGATGATGGTAGCAATTACATGGACTGGGTCCGTAACCTGACAATTATCCTCATTGCTCCATAGAAGAATTACCTCCTGGAAGCACCGCTGGGTGCTAGGCCTGCTGCTGATGCAACTGACGATGTTAAGAACGTTTGGCAGAGCAAAGCTGATGACTACTCGATAGTTCAGTGTGCCATGCTTTACGGCTTGGAACCGGGTCTTCAACGATGTTTTGAACGTCATGGAGCATATGAGATGTTCCAGGAGTTGAAGTTAATATTTCAAGCAAATGTCCGGATTGAGAGATATGAAGTCTCCAATAAGTTGTATAGCTGTAAGATGGAGGAGAATAGTTCTGTCATTGAATACATACTCAAAATGTCTGGGTATAATAATCACTTGATTCAACTGGGAGTTAATCTTCCCGATGATAGTGTCATTGACAGAATTCTTTAATCACTGCCACCAAGCTACAAGAGCTTCGTGATGAATTATAATATGCAAGGGATGGACAAGACTATTCCCGAGCTCTTCGCAATGCTAAAAGCCGCGGAGGTAGAAATCAAGAAGGAGCATCAAGTGTTGATGGTTAACAAAACCACCAGTTTCAAGAAAAAGGGCAAAGGGAAGAAGAAGGGGAACTTTAAAAAGAACAACAAACAAGTTGCTGCTCGAGAGAAGAAACCCAAGTCTAGACCTAAGCCTGAGACTGAGTTCTTCTACTGCAAGCAGACTGGACACTGGAAGCGGAACTGCCCCAAGTATTTGGCGGATAAGAAGGATGGCAAAGTTAACAAAGGTATATGTGATATACATGTTATCGATGTGTACCTTACTAATGCTCGTAGTAGTACCTGGGTATTTGATACTAGTTCTGTTGCTAATATTTTCAACTCGAAACAGGGACTACGGATTAAGCGAAGATTGGATAACGACGAGGTGATGATGCGCGTGGGAAATGGTTCCAAAGTCGATGTGATCACGGTCGGCACGCTACCTCTACATCTACCATCGGGATTAGTTTTAGACCTAAATAATTGTTATTTGGTGCCAGCGTTGAGCATGAACATTATATCTAGATCTTGTTTGATGCGAGACGGTTATTCATTTAAATCAGAGAATAATGGTTGTTCTATTTATATGAGTAATATCTTTTATGGTCATGCGCCCTTGAAGAGTGGTCTATTTTTATTGAATCTCTATAGTAGTGATACACATATTCATAATGTTGAAACCAAAAGATGTAGAGTTGATAATGATAGTGCAACTTATTTGTGGCACTGCCGTTTAGGTCATATCGGTGTATAGAGCATGAAGAAACTCCATACTGATGGACTTTTGGAATCACTTGATTATGAATCACTTGGTACTTACGAACCGTGCCTCATGGGCAAGATGACTAAAACGCCATTCTCCGGAACTATGGAGCGAGCAACTGATTTATTGGAAATCATACATACTGATGTATGTGGTCCAATGAATATTGAGGCTCGCGGCGGGTATCGTTATTTTCTCACCTTCACAGATGATTTGAGAAGATATGGGTATATCTACTTGATGAAACACAAGTCTGAAACATTTGAAAAGTTCAAAGAATTGCAGAGTGAAGTGGAAAATCATCGTAACAAAAAATAAATTTTCTACGATCAGATCATGGAGGAGAATATTTGAGTTACGAGTTTGGTTTACATTTGAAGCAATGCGGAATAGTTTCACAACTCACTCCACCCGGAACACCACAGCGACATGGTGTGTCCTAACGTCGTAATCGTACTTTACTAGATATGGTGTGATCTATGATGTCTCTTACTGATTTACCGCTATCATTTTGGGGTTATGCTTTAGAGACGGCCGCATTCACGTAAAATAGGGCACCATCAAAATCCGTTGAGATGACGCCTTATGAGCTGTGATTTGGCAAGAAACCAAAGTTGTCGTTTCTTAAAGTTTGGGGCTGTGATGCTTATGTGAAGAAACTTCAACCAGATAAGCTCGAACCCAAATCGGAGAAATGTGTCTTCATAGTATACCCAAAAGAGACAATTGGGTACACCTTCTATCACAGATCTGAGGGCAAGATATTCGTTGCTAAATTCGGATCCTTTCTAGAGGAGTTTCTCTCAAAAGAAGTGAGTGGGAGGAAAGTAGAACTTGATGAGGTAACTATACCTGGTCCCTTATTGGAAAGTAGTCCATCACAAGAACTGGTTCCTATGACAACTACTCCAATTAGTGAGGAAGCTAATGATATTGATCATGAAACTTCAGATCAAGTTTCTACTGAACCTCGTAGGTCTACCAGAGTAAGATCCACACCAGAGTGGTATAGTAATCCTATTCACGAAGTCATGTTACTTGACCATGGCGAACCTACGAACTATGAGGAAGCAATGATGAGCCCAGATTCCACAAAATGGCTAGAAGCCATGAAATCTGAGATGGGATCCATGTATGAGAGCAAAGTATGGACTTTGGTTGACTTGCCCGATGATCGGCAAGCCATTGAGAATAAATGGATCTTTAAGAAAAAGACTGACGTTGATGGTAATGTAACTATCTACAAAGCTCGACTTGTTGCGAAAGGTTTTTGACAAGTTCAAGGGGTTGACTACGATGAGACTTTCTCACCCGTAGCGATGCTTAAGTCTGTCCGAATCATGTTAGCAATTGCCGCATTTTATGATTATGAAATTTGGCAAATGGATGTCAAAACTGCATTCCTGAATGGATTTCTGGAAGAAGAGTTGTATATGATGCAACCGGAAGGGTTTGTTGATCCAAAAGGTGCTAACAAAGTGTGCAAGCTCTAGCGATCCATCTATGGACTGGTGCAAGCATCTCGGAGTTGGAATAAACGCTTTGATAGTGTAATCAAAGCATATGGTTTTATACAAACTTTTGGAGAAGCCTGTATTTACAAGAAAGTGAGAGGGAGCTCTGTAGCATTTCTGATATTATATGTAGATGACATATTATTATTTGGAAATGATATAGAATTTCTGGATAGCATAAAGGGATACTTGAATAACAGTTTTTCACTGAAAGACCTCGGTGAAGCTTCTTACATATTGGGCATCAAGATCTATAGAGATAGATCAAGACGCTTAATTGGACTTTCACAAAGCACATACCTTGATAAAGTTTTTGAAAAAGTTCAAAATGGAACAGGCAAAGAAAGGGTTCTTGCCTGTATTACAAGGTGTGAAGTTGAGTCAGACTCAATGTCCGACCACAGGAGAAGATAGAGAGAAAATGAAAGATGTTCCCTATGCTTCAGCCATAGGCTCTATCATGTATGCAATGCTGTGTACCAGACCTGACGTATGCTTAGCAATAAGCTTGGCAGGTAGGTACCAAAGTAATCCAGGAGTGGATCACTGGATAGCGGTCAAGAACATCCTGAAATACCTGAAAAGGACTAAGGATATGTTTCTCGTTTATGGAGGTGACAAAGAGCTACTCGTAAATGGCTACGTCGATGCAAGCTTTGACACTGATCCGGACGATTGTAAATCGCAAACCGGATACGTGTTTTTATTAAACGGTGGAGCTGTAAGTTGGTGCAGTTCTAAACAAAGCGTCGTGGTGGGATCTACATGCGAAGCGGAATACATAGCTGCTTCGGAAGCAACAAATGAAGGAGTCTGGATGAAGGAGTTCATTTCCGATCTAGGTGTCATACCTAGTGCATCGGGACCAATGAAGATCTTCTGTGACAATACTGGTGCAATTGCCTTGGCAAAGGATTCCAGATTTCACAAGAGGACCAAGCATATCAAGAGACACTTCAATTCCATCCGGGACCAAGTCCAGGTGGGAGACATAGAGATTTGCAAGATACATACGTATCTGAATGTTGCAGACCCGTTGACTAAGCCTCTTCCACGAGGAAAACATGATCAGCACCAAGACTCCATGGGTGTTAGAATCATTACTGTGTAATCTAGATTACTGACTCTAGTGCAAGTGGGAGACTGAAGGAAATATGCCCTAGAGGCAATAATAAAGTTATTATTTATTTCCTCATATCATGATAAATGTTTATTATTCATGCTAGAATTGTATTACCTGGAAACATAATACATGTGTGAATACATAGACAAACATAATGTCACTAGTGTGCCTCTACTTGACTAGCTCATTAATCAAAGATGGTTATGTTTCCTAACCATAGACATGTGTTGTCGTTTGATTAATGGGATCACATCATTAGGAGAATGATGTGATTGACTTGACACATTCCATTAGCCTAGCACTTGATCGTTTAGTATGTTGTTATTGCTTTCTTCATGAATTATACAAAGTTCCTACAACTATGAGATTATGCAACTCCCGTTTACCGGAGGAACACTTTGTGTGCTACCAAACGTCACAACATAACTGGGTGATTATAAAGGAGCTCTACAGGTGTCTCCAAAGGTACATGTTGGGTAGGCGTATTTTGAGATTAGGTTTTGTCACTCCGATTGTCGGAGAGGTATCTGTGGGCCCTCTTGATAATGCACATCACTATAAGCCTTGCAAGCAATGTAGCTAATGAGTTAGTTACGGAATGATGCATTATGTAACGAGTAAAGAGACTTGCTGGTAACGAGATTGAACTAGGTATTGGATACCGACGATCGAATCTCGGGCAAGTAACATACTGATGAGAAAGGGAACAACGTATGTTGTTATGCGATTTGACCGATAAAGATCTTCGTAGAATATGTAGGAGCTAATATGAGCATCCAGGTTCCGCTATTGGTTATTGACTGGGAATAGTTCTAGGTCATGTCTACATAGTTCTCGAACCCGTAGGGTCCGCACGCTTAACGTTACGCTGACAGTTTTATTATGAGTTTATAAGTTTTGATGTACCGAAGGTTGTTCGGAGTCCCGGATGTTATCACGGACATGACGAGGAGTCTCGAAATGGTCGAGACATAAAGATTGATATATTGCAAGCCTATATTTGGATATCATAAATGTTCCAGGTGAAATCGGGATTTTAACGCAGTACCGGGGGGTTATCGGAACCCCCCCCACCCCGGGGGTTAATGGGCCTACATGGGCCATGAGGGAGAAGAGACGGGCCGGGTAGGGCAGCCCATGCGCCCCTCCCCCCTAGTCCTAATAGGACAAGGAAGGGGGGGCGGCGCCCCCCTTTCCTCTTTCCCCTCCCCCTTTCCTTCTCCACCAAGGCAGGAGGAGGGAGTCCTACTCCCGGTGGGAGTAGGACTCTTCCAGGCGCACCCATAGGGGGGCGTCCGCACCTTCCCCCTCCCTCCTTTATATACGGGGGCAGGGGGGCACCTCTAGACACACAAGTTGATCTCCGTGATCGTTCCTTAGCCGTGTGCGGTGCCCCCCTCCACCATATTCCACCTCGGTCGTATCGTTGCGGTGCTTAGGCGAAGCCCTGCGTCAGTAGAACATCATCATCATCACCATGCCATCGTGCTGACGGAACTCATCCCTGACGCCCTGTTTGATCGGAGTCCGGGGATTGTCATCGAGCTTAACGTGTGCTGAACTCGGAGGTGTCGTACGTTCAGTACTTGGATCGGTCGGATCGTGAAGACGTACGACTACATCAACCGCGTTTTCATAACGCTTTCGCTTACGGTCTACGAGGGTACGTGGACAACACTCTCACCTCTCGTTGCTATGCATCACCATGATCTTGCATGTGCGTAGGAAATTTTTTGAAATTACTACGTTCCCCAAGACCACCTGCCGGACTCCGGAACCACTAAAGGTTCCAGTGCGGAGTCCGGCCCAGGGCATGACTTAGAGCCCTTTGGGGTTTTATCCCCCTTGCGCCTGGAGTCCGGGAGGTTGCCTTGCGGCGCCTCCTGGACCACCTCCTCCTGGCAGGGCCCCTTTTGGGACCCCACCTCCGCGTCATCCGCAGCGCGAGGAGAGGAGGCAGCCGGAAGTGAGGTGCTATTCACGTCCGACGAATCCAAGGAGCCGCTCGTTGAAGCGTCGAGCCCGTCCTTGGGCGGGCTGCAGTGTTATATTCGGTGTTAGGAGATTATGTACGACAAATGAAACGCCATGAGTTATTCTGGTATCCGGACACTTACGATGTCGCCAGGGGCTTAACCCTCGGTGGCCACTCCTCTTCGCCGTCGTCTATGTTGGGGGAGTAGTCCGGAGGAAGGGTCCTTCCCTTCTTGGACCCTCCGGCCTCCCCAGTTGGGGCGGCCTTCCTTTTCTTCTCTCCCCCTGCTGGGGGAGAGGCCTCTTTTTCCTCCTCCTTGTCTTTGCGGGAGGAGTCCACCTCGGAGTCATCGGACGATGAGTCCGACAACACATGGCGCCGGGAACTCCTTCGAGTTCCCGTGGCCTTCTTCTTGGCCTTCTTCTCCGGCACCACGTGAGGTGCCGGAACCAGCAGCCCCATCAATCGAGCATCCACTGGGTCTTCTGGCAAGGGAGCCGGACAGTCAACCTGCCCGGACGTTTTCTGCCAATCCTATCAAAGGCAAGGGAGTTTAGATCCCACATAGAGTCAAACTATGGAAAACAAGAGTCCCGTAAAGGGTAAAAATAGCTTACCTCGCTAGCTTGACGCTGCGAGCTGAATCCGCGATCTTCGGTAGTGGATGCGGGAGCCTCGGCGCCCTTGAATAGCACCTTCCAGGCATCTTCATACGTAGTGTCGAAGAGCCTGCTCAAGGTTTGGTGCTGTACCGGATCAAACTCCCACAAGCTGAAGGCCCGTTGTTGGCACGGGAGGATCCGGCAGATGAGCATGACCTGGACTATGTTGACAAGCTTGAGCTTCTTGTTCACCAGGTTTTGGACAGAGGTTTGGCGTCCGGTCAGCTCTTCCGAATTACCCCATGTCAGGCCCGTCTCCTTCCAGGAGGTGAGCCGTGTAGGGAAGCCAGATCGGAATTCGGGGGCCGCCACCCATTTAGGGTCACGTGGCTCAGTGATGTAGAACCACCCCGATTGCCACCCCTTTATGGTCTCCACGAAGGAGTCCTCGAGCCATAGGACGTTCGCCATCTTGCCCACCATGGCACCTCCGCACTCTGCTTGGCGGCCGCCCACTACCTTCGGCTTGACATTGAAGGTCTTTAGACATAAGCCGAAGTGGGGCTGGATGCAGAGGAAGGCCTCGCACACGACGATGAACGCCGAGATGTTGAGGATGAAATTTGGGGCCAGATCATGGAAATCCAGGACGTAGTAGGAAATGAGCCCCAGGACAAATGGGTGAAGTGGAAAACCTAGTTCGCGGAAGAAGTGGGTGAGGAACACCACCCTCTCGTGGGGCCTAGGGGTGGGGATGAGTTGCCCTTTGTCGGGGAGCCGATGCGCGATGTCACTGGACAAGTATCCGGCCTTCCGCAGCTTTTTGATGTGCCCCTCCGTGACGGAGGAGACCATCCACTTGCCTCCCGCTCTGGACACGGCTGGGGAAGGTTGAGGCGAGATGTGTGGACTTGGGCGCTGGAGCTCGAGTGCGCGGAAATGGATGAGCAAAGGAGGAAGAAGGCGTAGGTAAAAAGGTGGATCCTTATCCCCTTATATGAACGGACGAAGCTAAGCGTTCCCACCAGCCTGGAAAAACTCGCTTATCTCCCAAGCGTCATAATCAATGGCGTGGTTGGGTTACCCACGCCCGTATCGATGAGAATCCCGGAATAAGGGGCACGATCTCTACTTTGACCAGACGTGCCAACGAAACCGCCTCCCTAAACATGCTGAGGTGGGACAGTAAAAACGATTCGAATAAAGGCTTGGCCGTGGTGTGATGTCATGCCACGGAATACGTCAGCAGATTGAATTTGTAATATTATTCTCTCTATGGTGGTATGTGGAACTTATTTTGCAGAGCCGGACACTATCCTTGTGTTCAAAATCTTCTATGAAGTATTCGGAGGAGGAACCCGCCTTGCAATGACGAAGACAATATGCACGCCGGACTCGTCGTCATTGAAGCCTGGTTCAGGGGCTACTGAGGGAGTCCTGGATTAGGGGGTGTCCGGAAGGCTGAACTATAGCCTCTGGCCGGACTCCTGGACTATGAAGATACAAGATTGAAGACTTTGTCTCGTGTGCGGATGGGACTTTCCTTGGCGTGGAAGGCAAGCTTGGCGGTACGGATATGTAGATCTCCTACCATTGTAACCCTAACCCTCTTTGGTGCCTATATAAACCAGAGGGTTTTAGTCCGTAGGACGAACAACAATCATCCATAGGCTAGCTTCTAGGGTTTAGCCTCTCTGATCTCGTGGTAGATCTACTCTTGTACTACCCATATCATCAATATTAATCAAGCAGGAGTAGGGTTTTACCTCCATTGAGAGGGCCCGAACCTGGGTAAAAACATCGTGTCCCTTGTCTCATGTTACCATCCGCCTAGACGCACAGTTCGGGACCCCCTACCAAAGAACCACCGGTTTTGACACCGACACCCGCCAAACTTGGCAACCAAGTTTCTGTCCAGAAAGTTGCCAGGAAGCTCGAGTCTCATCTAGTCAGCCTGGTAGTGTGCCATCTCCCCTCTTTGACCTAACACTACACGAACAACACCTCAGACATAGTTTAGCATCGCTTGGGCATCGTCTTGACCATGCCAGGGTGGTGACCGCGTGAAGACACGGCTCTAGAAACACGCCCGACGCGCTCTACGCTGCGCCCGTGCGTCTATTTTGCACGTGCTCGTTCCAGAGCTCGCCGATGATGGCCGCACCGCGCCACTCGTCTCATCACCTTTTACCCCTCCCTGCCGCTTGCCGACGCTGGAGTAGCCGTAGCAAGCATAGGCACGTCGCGGCCAAAAGCCACAGTGCGCCCGTGCCCCTGTCTTCTTCCTCCACCTCCTCCTGTGCTTGTCTTCGAGCTTAATAGTCCCGGCGTGAGCTCTGATGCTCTAACCCCGCCTCGCTGGCGCTCCTTGTCGCTGTCCTTCACTTCCAAAGAGCTTCACCGGAGCCGAAACCCCCTCCCCCTTTCCTATTAATTCAGACCCCCTCCAGCCTCTCTGATCCCTTCCAACCCACCGCCTAGCCTCCACAGACTCGTAGCATAGCCACAGCCCGACCGGGCAGGCCTCTGGCAGTCGCCCCTGACCTAAGTTCGTCGGCAATCCCCGCAGCCCCTCCTCCTCATTCGAGTGCCCCGTAAGCTCAATCCACTCCTCAGGCGGCCATCTGGTGGTTCACTGGTGCCGTCTGACCCAGTTGGAGCCACTGGCGCAGCCCCACGTCGCTGTCGTCTTCAACTCTAGTGAGCTCCGCGTTTTGTAGCCACTGGAGAAGCTTGTACCGACCGTGTTCGTCCACCTCTAGCCAAATAATGGGTACAGGCAGGTGCGCCTCGACCCCCTCTCTCTTTCTATCCCTCTGGATCTGGCCACTGAGCAATCCTCGCCAGAGAACGCGCCGGCGAAGCACTGCCGTCTCTGTTTCCCTCTCTCTCTCCCCCGACCTGACGCGTGGGGCCCGCTATCAGCCTCACCGCTCACACCCGAAGCGGTATGAGTGTTGGCGTAATCCTGGAATACTCCATCGACGTCACCCCATCTGGTTTTTCTTTTAATTCAAATTTAATCAAATTTTGACCAGAAACTTTCACCAGCTGTAACTTTTAAACCATAAGTCCAAATGAGTTGATTCTTTTTGCATTATGTTCTTATTGAAAAGATCTGGCAGCACACCAGAAATGAGAATTTTCTCTACTGTCTAGTTTTCTGGGGATTTTCAGGATAGTTCTTGATATTTCTCTTTGCTGTTTTTAAATGTTTTCAGAAGAAGAAAACTTTTCTTGAAGAGAACCAGGAGGAGTGTGAGCCTTCTCTGCACTAAGGCAAGCCACACCAACATTTTTATGGTGTCATTTCAATATCCATGATTTTCCAACTTGAATATGAGTAATGTTCATGCATTTAATTGTTTAAATAAATGTTGCTTGTGTTAATTACTTTGTCATGATGAAAATGCTTAGTTTATAGTGTTGTTTCAATACTTGATTAGTTTAAGGTAGTAGAAGAAGTTTATATTGGGTGGTTATGCTTTTGCTATGAATGATGATAGTTTCATTATGTGGTTAATTGATTTCAATATATTAAAGTATAACAAAAATGATGAGGGCTAAAACCAGTAAAGTGAAAACCAATAGAATTTAATGATGAGTAGTGCAAGTAGAAAATTTTGATGATGTTGATCTGTTCACTTTGAGTGGTATGTGTTGCATGTCGAATAGTTGCATGTCATGGCATATGGTGACTCGAGTTATTTTATTTCAAGTTAAAATTGGTGTTAATTCAACTTGAACATAACATTTATCGAGTCATGGTGCCACTGAATCCAGTTGTTCCCAGTGCAACCACATTTTCCCTTGTGGGAAGGTCATTATTCGGTCCGTTGTCATGCCTCTGGTCGGTACTTCCAATGAGGGAAGGTTATGGGCGTGCGGTACCCTAGCCCCGTAAGCAGACATAACCTTGTGTGACCGTTTGTTGCATTGCTACCTTGTCCCTGTTTGGGACCCTTTTGCCATGACGGTGGCCGTTGATGCCTTTGGTAGGCATGAGGCCACCAATGACTTAGCCTAGTTGGGAGTTGGTCGGAGTGGCCGGGAGAGTGTCACGGCAATGGGAGGGTTCTGTCGGAATGTCGTTTGTCCACCCGAGTGGGAGTGCGAGGCCATGGATTCCGTGGTGTGGGTAAAGTGCACTACCTCTACAGAGTGTATTTTTAATCTATCGATAGCCGCGTCCTAGGTTACGGACATAGCTCGTGAGTAAGTCACACCATGGATCAACATTAATAAGTAATCTTGCGCACTAAGTTTTATGCCTGGCACTGGTTATGTGATGATTTGTGAGATCATGAAGATGATCGTGACTGGAACCAAAGTGTTGGTTTCGTTTGTGATCCGGCTATGATCACCGTTTTTGTTATGAGGTAACCCATCTGGTAAGAGAGTCCACGGGACTCAGTGTGATAGTTGATTTATCACTTCATCAGTAGTATTGCTTGCATTGCATTTAACCTGAATAATTGTCATGATATTGTTTGCCATTGTGCTTGTGCTTGTTGTGAGCTTGCAAGTACATTCAATGTACACCTGGCATGTCATGCCAGATTTCAGGACAAGCTTACCGGATCGGAGTGCTTCGCGAGTCTAGATCGTTTCCACATCGATGTACCTGTGCTATGGAGTTCCGCTGCGTCGTTGTTCCGCTGCCACGTAGTTATCATGATCGAGGCCCCTTCATGTTCATTAAATAATGTACATATTGTTCAGCCGCACCATGTGTGCCGCTTGGCCTTGCAACTTGATGTAATATCGAACCTATGTATATGCTAGCATCAATAAAGCGGTTGTTTTCTGTACCATCTTGTTGTGTGATGCCAGAAGACTTGATCTCTGGGCTGGCAATGCAAGGTAAACCGGTCGCTCTGAGCCGGGGTGATACAACACTAGGTATCGGAGGCGCGCTGATTGTAGGACACGCTAGACCGTCGATGTGCTAGATGAACGGTAATTAGCTTAGTTTGAGTGCCGGTAGTAATAGAAATTGGTTGTTGCATTGCATGCATTTTATTTGTTGTTATTATTAACTGTCTAATGATTGTGAGTGTAGGTGGCTCCAGTTCCGATCCTGTACCAGTCCGAGCCAGCACAGTACACGTGCCGCACCAGCTTCAGAGGGTGCTGATCTAGTGTATCAGGTGTATCGGGAGCATCTGGCCAGTTCGTTGTACGAGTATTACGCGGAGGTCACTCTACACTATAGTTCTCCTTCCGGCGCTTGCACTCATTCCTCTAAGGGTAGTTTTGCTTCCACGTCGTCTCAAGCCATCCAGTTTGCTACAATCGAGGATCTTGTAGACTTGCACTACAACGAGGTTCGCATGCAGGCCCATCCAGGTTTCTACTTCTACCCGTCTCTTCACGAGAACGGGCATGTCCGCTTCCCTTTTATTGATCCGGCCTCTGATCGTCGTGCTAGCCACCTTTCTCTCTATATCACTACCAGTTATCTCTTGATCTATGAGTTAGCTCGAGAGTTAACCTGAGACCGCATAGCCCTTGCCGCTGCCCGGCATTGGAACCCTCCACCCACTATCGGATTCACTCTGTTCGTTTCTTCACCCCATGTTACTGCTGCCACTTCGGTGACTACTCAGGGTATCACGAACCCTTTGGCAGTGATTCATCGCAGTGCCCCTGCAGCGTGTGCTTCCCTTGTCGCTACTCCGGCAGCCCCTATGCTTAGGTCTCACATTGCACCTGCCCCTGAGGGATAGTCCTCGAGGTAGCACCGTCGCGTCACTTTTAACCCGGAGATTTCCACTATCTGCTCAGGATCTGAGTCTGGCTCAGGAGAGGAGACCACAGCACCCACCGAGCACTAGATTATTAGAGTATCCGTAGACATCATGAGGTTGATGTATGGATGTAGTCGTACGTGTCATGATGCTTAGTTTCATGTATGAGGGTAGACGAACCCCGACATGATGTTTATTCTTATTTGTGAGTCTATGTATAATTATGTTGGAACCTTTTTATTATTCACCTTGATTTCTTTTTTGTTGCCTTCTTTTGGCTTGTCGCTGGCTTTTCTTCCCATTTTTTTGGATATTTCTCATGTCGGTTCCTTTATATTGGGAAAACAAACAATAGGACGATGCGTGGAGGCAGCAGCAGCCACACTTCTGAGGATGTCCCTGTTCATCACTCAGCAAGATAGGCAGGACATTCCCCCGAGCCATACCAGCCACCACCGCCTCCACCACCACATCCACCAACAACTGAGCAAATTATGCGTCTGTTTGAAGAAAGAAGGAACAACGATTTGACTGAGCTGCTGAAAAGTGTCACAAAAAAAAGACACATCCGTGACATTTTGGGATGAACGAAATTTTTTTTCTATCATACTTATGACACTTCTATGATGATAATTGTGATAAAACCCGGTATCATCATAGATGTGGTGGGCTCCTACTTCTATGACAAAAAATCATGACAGAAAATGGGCTTTTCGTCCTGGGCGGGATAGAGACGCAGCTGCATGACCTTCTTTGGGCCGTCCATGACGGAAAAAACCGTGGTAGAAGCGAGGGCGAGGAAAATACCAGGGTGTTCCCAGTTATGGTGGGTGGTCGGGCTGAGTGATGCACGGAGGTTTGCGGGTTTCTCTTGTACACACACGCGCGT
The DNA here is from genome assembly GCF_002162155.2 of Triticum dicoccoides. NCBI lineage: Eukaryota > Viridiplantae > Streptophyta > Magnoliopsida > Poales > Poaceae > Triticum > Triticum dicoccoides. The sequence goes on from NC_041389.1 coordinate 160,456,303, forward strand.
AGGTGCGAGGCATTGGGCTCTAACTGAACCCGAGCGAGGTGTTCGCCTACAGAACGCGAGCGATTGCACTGCAGGCTACGCGTTACTGAACCCGAGCGATCGATCGATGGCTGTTAACTGAACCCGATCGAGCGATTCCTTCGCTACTCCTACTAACTGAAGCCGATCGATGCTGCCTCGGGATGAACAGTGAGTGTTGTTGGGGGGTTTGGATGAACAGTTCCTGGTGGGGGTTGGATGAACAGGACCCCGTGGTGTTGCCGCTGGATGAACAGGTCCCCGATCGATCGAGCCGGTTGGGCGTGGATGAACAGGACCCCGTGGAGGGCTGGATGAACAGGACCCCGTGGAGGGAAGGTTGAACAGTAGCCGATGGAGGGCTGGTTGAACAGTAGCCGGTGGAGGGCTGGTTGAACAGTATCCCGTGGAGGGGTGGTTGAACAGGAGCCCGTGGAGAGAGCTGGTTGAACAGTAGCCGGTGGAGTAGCACACGGTGGAGGCTGGATGAACAGGAGCCCGTGGATGAACAGTCGCAAGTGGAGGCTGGAGGAGGTCGACGGTGGATGAACAGTAGCCCGTGGAGGCTGGAGGAGGTCGACGGTGGAGATGAACAGTATCCCGTGGAGTCCCGTTTTGTGGTACGTCACACCTCTTCCGATGAACAGGACCCCCGTTTTGACCGTAGCGCTCCAACACAAGTCCGTTTCCTCTGTTTTGCGGTACTCCACACCCCTCCCGATCAACAGGACCCCGTTTCGACCGTAGGAAGTCCAACAGAAGTCTGTTTCCTCCGTTTTGTGGTACGCCAGACCCCTCCCGATGTATAGGATCCTGTTTCGAACGTGGCCGGTCGAACACAAGGTCGTTTCCTCCGTTTTGTGGTACGCCAGGACTCGTTTCCATCGGCTGTTCCATCCAAGCCGGTTGGCTCCCACGCGTTCCATTGCCTCCCGATGAGCACGACGCATTCTATTGGCTCCCCATGAACACGACGACGACACAGTTTCTCCGTTCTGACCCAGCCATGTACACGAGCCCTGGCCGTACATATGCGCGAGTAGGCGTTCGAGACCCCGCCCGTATGTACGTACGTGGCTGTATTTTCTTTCTTGCACAATGTCTATCGTACGTACGTGTACATGCTACGTGCGCACCTCTACTACGACACGTGCCTGCCTCTACATCGACCAGTATGTAGGTACACGTTCGCGACCAGAATGACTACACTACGTACGCTTCAACTAGGTGGGTCCCGGCTGTTAGGCACTTCCTTGCGTGCGAAGATGTAGCTGGTGGGTCTCAGCAATCAGGGGGGCGAATCATTTTTTTGCCCGTAATATGGATGCACTTCCTTGCGTGCGAAGATGTAGCTGGTGGGTCCCAACAGTCAGGGGGGAAACGTTTTTTTGCGAAATACGGTGGCCCGTCTGGTGCATCCCTGCTGTCAGGTGGAGGAATAATTATTTTGCGCGTAATAAGGAGGCACTTCCTTGCGGCTGCCGTGGACCCAGCTGTCAGCCTCTCCACCTACAATACTCTTCATATGGAAGTTGTTCCTTGACCAGGTTGACCACGCCGCACCGAGAGCACCAGGGCGGTGGACGATGACAAGGCCTAGGAAGGTGACGACGCGGAGCCGGGGAAGACGCTGCAGTGGAAGCCTGCACGAAGAGGAGTACGACGGTTAACTGCTTCGGATGCGGTGTGAGGTTGCTGTCACTGCAGGGCCTGGCCAGCGGTGGGAATAGTAGGGGCGGTGAGGCCTCCACGGCAGCATGAGTGGCGCTGCTTTGGGCGGCTGGAGCAAGAAGACCAGAGGTTGAAGAAGCACTACAACCGTAGGATGGACATCATACGGTCACTGGAGCTAGAATCGTTCATATGGACTAAGTTGACAAAGCCCTCCGTCCCCGTCAACTTATTAGGCCCACAAGTCAGCCTCCCACCAAGGTGGCTCCTAGCTAGCAAGGGGAGTATTCATTTTTTTGTGCGTAACAAGGAGGCACTTTGTGGGTCCGATCTAATAGTGGGGGGATCCTTTGTTTCACGAAATACGGTGGCCCGTCTGGTTGGTCCCAGCTGTCAGGGGGGAACTTTTTTTTTCGCAAAATACAGTGGCCCGTCCAGTGGGTCCCTGCTGTCAAGTGGAGGAATAATTATTTTGCATGTAATAATGTGGCACTTCCTTGCGGCTTCCATGGACCCAGTTGTTAGCCTCTCCACGTACAGTACTCTTCCGATGGAAGTCATTCATTGACCACATTGACCACGCCGCGTCGAGAGCACCACGGTGGTGGACGATGGCGAGGCCTAGGAAGGGGACGACGCAGAGCCAGGGAAGACGCGGCAGTTGATGCCCAAGCGAAGGGGAGTACGAGGGTTCACTGGTTCGGCTGCAGTGTGAGGCTGTCGTCGCCACAGAATAACAGTGGGTGTGGGTGAGTGGAGGGATGGCCTGGCCAGCGGTGGGAATCGTAGGGGAGGTAAGGCCTCTGCTTTGGGCACCTGGAGCAAGAAGACCAGAGGTTGAAGAAGCACTATGGCCGTTGGATGGACATCGTACGATCACTGGAGCTAGAATCGTTGATATTGACTAAGTTGACAAAGCCCTCTGTCCCCGTCAACTTAGTAGGCCCACAAGTCAGCCTCCCACTATGGTGGGTCCCAGCTAGCAGGGGGTATTCATTTCTTGTGTGTAATAAGGAGGCACTTTGTTGCGTGCGAAGATATAGCTGGTGGGTCCGACCTGTCAGTGGGGGGAACTTATTTTTGAGAAATACAGAGGCCCTTCGGGTGGGTCCTAGCTGTCAGCCTCTCCACGTACAGTCCACTTCCGATGGATGTCGTTCATTGACCATGTTGACCAGGCCACGCCGAGAGCACCAGGACGGTGGACAATGGCGAGGCCTAGGAAGGGAACGACATGGAGCCCAGGAAGACTCGGCAGTTGTTTCCCACGCGAAGGGGAGTACGAGGGTTTACTGGTTCGTCTACCATCCCCGGAGAATAACAGCAGGTGTGGGTGAGTAGAGGGATGGCTAGGCCAGTGATGGGAGTACGGTGGGCCGGTGAGGCCTGCGCGGCAGCATAGCCGGCCGCGGGAGGAGGGAGCAGGTAGTCCCGTCGGTGCTTGTTTGAGTAGTTGGAGCAGGAAGAGCAGAGATTGAAGAAGCACGACAGTCGTTGGATGGACATCCAACAGTCACTGCTCTCGTGTGTTGAATAAGTTGACACGGCGTTGTGTGTGTCAACCTTTTTTAGGAAAGCATACGCGTCAGCCTGTAGTAGGCGCACAAGTCAGCCTCAAATCTCTGGAAAACAGCATACAACCCATCTGCCATTATTTCTAATAATGTACAACCCATTTGCTAATTCTTAAGAATTTTTTTGGAGCCCATTTTCTTTTTGTTAGCATTACACCCCATATTGTGGCCACGGTTAAAAAGTAAAAAGTTTTGCATATTTGGACGCGGTCAACTTTTTTTAATGCAGAAATATCGATTCACATTCCAACTATTTTGAAAAATAATTTATATAAATATAAATCCAAATAATTGTCCACGCATAAAAATCAATGGAATTTAAAATCTTGTAATGAAAAAGAAAATTGAAACTAATTCCCGGTTTGATGTGTTTTACAAATGTACAACCCATTTCTGGGCAAACCGAATGAAACTCTCCTCGTCTTGAAAGATTTCCAGCCCAGCAGGGCTGAGAAAGCAAGTAGGCCTCATTTGGGTATTTCTTTAAAAAAATAGAACTGGGCTAGCCATTTTCAGCAAGAAAAAAACACATAGGCTCATGATGTTGTAATCTGGCTAGACGGGCCACAGCCCCTGCACAGCCCCATTGATACCCTGATCTGTCGCTAAAACTAGTATAAATAACAGTTGCTTGTTCTAAAAAAAACTGCGCGACCTCCTGGGTCCCTGGTGTCAGCCACTCGTAATGTAATTCTCTTGTTTATTGACTACGTTGATAATGGCGTGAGCCCCAAATGTCCAACCATTAGGAGGAACCATATTTTTGGGCTTGTAATATAGAGGCACTTGCTTGCGTACTGCCATGACACTGGTGGGTCCCAACCGTCATCCTATCCACGTACAGTCATCTCCTTGTTCCTCTCGGTTGTTGACGACATTGACAATGCAAGAGGGCGGCACACCGCACACGGCGAGTGAACCAAGGAAGAGGACGACGGCGAGGCCTCGGACAAAACAAACAGGAGCCATGGAAGATGCGTCGGTCCCATCGCAGGAAGAGGGGAGTATGAGGGTTGACTGGTTCGGGTGCGGGTGCGTGTTGGGGCTGACGTCGCCAGAGAATAACAGGACGTGTGGAGGACTAGAGGGAGGGACTGGCCAACGTTGGAGGGTACGGTAGGGTGGTGGAGGCGCAGCCAGCCATGGGAGGCGGGAGCAGGTGGAGCCAACGGGGTGATTTGGTTTGGGCGTCTGGAGGAAGAAGAAGACAAGAGATAGAAGATACATGACAGATGTTGGAAATCAATCCAACGGCTAGTAGGCAGAGTCATTTGTTGACTGTCTAGTAAGTCAACACCACCTTGGATAGGCTATTTCCTCGCGGGTACCAAATGTCAGAATCCAAACCTGTCACGGTGATGCAACCTTTCCTATGAAAATTTACAGCCCATTTGATGTGCTAGTTCGAAATAAGTTTGTGGGTGCTGGTGGGGGCTAATCACTTGGCTTCTGTAATGCACAGTGAGGTCAAGCAGCCGGCGAGAGTGATGTTATTTCCCTTGGTTAGGATTTGTTTTTTACTATGGTTGGTTGGGATTTGTTACAATATTTCACTCTAAATTAAACGATTGGCAAGCCATTTGCCTTCTTTCAAAGAAAATATGACAGTCACAGCCGAGTTGAAAAGGGCAAGAACATCTAACTCCAACTTACGAACTATACAAAAGCACGAGGGTTAATTGTTCATCAGGTTTACACAAAACCTAGGTTGAAAAGGGCAACAACGTCTAACTCCAGCACTGTTTTCGGCAGTCACAGTCAAATGGATCGGTTAGGTCCGTAGAATGAACATCCTGGGTCGTCAAATTTACTGGATTATGACCACAATATGTTCTAAATAGAAGCCCGGCACATTCCGAAGCTCTTTTGCCAACCTGAAACTCCTTTTTTTCTCTTCGACATACCCATTCGTCAAAACCATGCTGCTGATAAACTTAAGCCTGATGGACAATAGTAACCTCGCATTCAACAGGAAGAATGTGACAAATCTAGTGTTTGCACGGTCGGCTACATATCGTTCTAAAGTTATTGTCTTCAATCAAATCTCATGAGAAGTGAGAAAAACCTGATGCTTACGAATCCACCGATTGGTTATAACTTTCTTACCCCGTCATGTTGCCTAAATAGACATGAAGATTGAAAACAGTTAAGGTCTAAAAAAGAGTGTCGAAAGAGCAACAACTGAACGGTTAATTGTAGTACACTATATGCGGGCTTCCAATGTGTGTGAAATTATCACCTTTATATACAACTTTTCCAGACATGGAAAGCATTGCAGCAAGCCAATAATCTTGTTCAAATCAAAACTATTCATTTGGATATATAAGATCTTGACAGAATCCAACACCATTGATAGGACATCCATGGAGAAACTCTTCATTGAGCATAGAACATAATATTAGTACAAAATGTGTACACCAAGATAATATATAACTTATGCGCAGAAATTTAAAATGCATCTTATGGTTACAAGTGTAAATGATAATATAAAGTACCTGAAGAACTGTGGAGCTAAACACCATATCGAAATGAGCACAAAGATCATGTATTACACCCAAGGTCTCCAGTTTAGGCGCGGAGAGGACGGTTATTTGCAACGATGACTAACTAGAATCAAGGATCAACATTTGAAGTGAAGGGGCATCTTGGATGATGAGTTGCCTTCCATCAAAAGAAATTCCAATTCTTACAAGGTTAGGTGACTTTATTTGGAGACAACCGAATCTAACTATGAAAGCAAGAACCAAGCACTCCCGTGCAGGGCAACTGTAGTGGATGATGTTGTGCAATGAGGCCTCCGATATACGAACCCGCACAAGTGAAAGTTTCTTGTGAAATGGGAGTCGAAGGTTTAGTACAAGATTGTCTGGTAGGTAGCACAGCGCAAAGGTGGCGGTGTGGAGAGAGGAGGAAAACCACGAGATGGACATCGGTGCTGAGGGCACAAGTACATGGCGTTGATTATGTGGTATGTGATTTCCAGGGGAATAGTAGACCTCAAGAAGCTCTAGTTCTGTGAATTCAGGGGATTTCTGCCAGGTGTCTGCCGTGCATGGCATGGTATGCTTTCTCAAGTAGCACGACAGGATGCAGAGGGTTTGAACGGAGCCTTGGTGGGAGGAGATGATGGCTTTGGGGATTTCAAAATCATTGAAGAGAGATAGCTGATGACAGTCGAGATTAAGGGGCACGACACGCCATAGAGGGCACCACCGAATTCAAAGGACTTGGGTGCGGCAGCAATCCTTGGTGGGGAGAAGCGAGATGATCTCCCAAGGACGGCGTCCGGGAGATTGCTGATGAGGTCCACCCGAGATTCTACGGGTTACTGGGATCCGGTGGGAGCGGGGTTGCCGCTTCTCCCCACGCTGCCGGGTGCGGGATCTACAACAGGTGTCGCCGCTTGCGGGTGCCTCATCTTCTTGGCGCTGGGGTTAGCCGACTCCATTTTCCTGGAGGGCGTCGCGTCGTGCTCACGGATTTGAGCAGAGTAACAAATGATGAGCCTAGTTGTAGTGCGAGTGAAGAAGAAGGGGAGCTGGGGTTTTTCTATAGTAGTGAGGAAGAAGGGGAGTTGGGGTTTTATGTAGGAGTGAGGTGAGGAATTTGGGGGTACGAGTGGAGAGAGCTGACGTGAGGTGGGTGGTAGTGTGGAGGAAGAAGAGCACCCTGGTTTTTTGCGGGGGCGGTGTGCTGGATGTGGGTAGTGCCTCTCATTCAGTAAATATATGGGCTTTTTAATTAATTTTATTATTTACTAGGGTGGATGGGCTATTTTGTCTTGGGCCCAGAGAAACAATTACTACTAGTACAGTGGAGACACTCTACAGCTACCCAGAACAACAATTACTACTAGTAAAGTGGATACAATACTACTTTTGGCTCCTCCTAGGTCATCGAAACGTCTCCATCTACTGAATGTCGGTATACTTTTGTTCGCCGACATGCGGGCCATGCAGCGCGGGGGCCCAAATGCAATCCACCAAAATAAAAGCCAGTTTGCAGGCGGAGAGTCACCCCGGTCATAGCGCAGCAGTAATGAGTCGTCGTATCACAAAACCCCACCTCCCCGCAGCCTAAGTTTGACGGACAGAGCAACCATCATTTCACTCTTCGTAGAATCCCCTTCTCCCTCACCGTCTTCAAGAAAGGCAATACTCGCATCTGCCACTATTCTTCTCCCCCAACGAAGTGAAGGTAAGCGGATCCGTGATGTTGGTATATTTTCATTCAGAGAAAAAAACTTTTGCAAAGCAGTAACAGATTGTAACATCCCAAATTTCCAATTTGGCATGTTATACATAGGTCATCCATGCATATCATATTTTATTGCTTTTCATTTGCAATCCTCGAGATCCTAAGCAACTCAAGGACCTTCGGAGAGAGTTGGGGATTTTCCAATTTTCATATTTGAATTTTTTATCAAATAATGAAGACGAGGATTCGATTTTAATTATTTTTCTCTCCAGAAATATTTCGTTTTAAAATAAAAAATGAGGGGAGATAATATGACTTCTCCAAAGAAATAGAAATATCGGAGGAAAAATGTTAAAATCATTATTTGGATTTTATTTGAGTTTATTCGGGATTTTCACTTGCCCTAGAAATTTTTTTGCATGTTTTTAAAATTGCATTTTAGGAGCCAAGAAAAGTTCATCTTGTTCTAAATATTTTATTTCGACGGAGAAAACTTGTTTTGGAATTTTTAGATTTTTATTTATTTTTCTAGAAATTTTTCTTTCGGCGGAATGTTTTTAAAAAAAAGACCCTCGCGCCCGACTGGGCCGAAGGCCCAGCCGAGCAGGCCGGCCCAGCCGCCACCGCCGCCTCCTCCCGCGCGCTTCGCCGTGTGCCGCACGGACACCGAGGGGAGTCCGAGCCGGACTCCACCCCGGGCGCCCCCTTCCCCAAGCCGCCCCACCCCCTCCTTAAATAGTCGCCGCCTCACCACCACCCCGCCACCACCCGCCACTCCCGCCGCC
>NC_041389.1:160464702-160528191 GCF_002162155.2 Triticum dicoccoides
CCCGCCGCCGCCGGAGCCCGAGCCGAGCCCGAGCAGCCGCGGCCGAGACACCGCCGTCTCCCTAGCGCCGCCGCCGCCTCCCGCCGCCACACCACGCCCTTCCCAAGCCCCGCCGCCCCATCACCGAGCCCCGCCGGAGCCGCCCGCCCCGCCGGACGACCTCGCCGGAGGTACCTGCCCTGCCGCCGGTTTTTTTAAGAAAATCCTTCAGTTTTTTTTGAAAACCCTAGTTCGTTTTTTTAGAGCGGTTTTATTTCATTGGTTTATTTACTTAGCGAACGTTTGTTCGTCCGTTCGTTATAACGAACGCGTTCACTATTTAGTTTCTGTTAATGAACATTCGTTTGTTTAGCCGTTCGTCGCTTTTCTTTTTATCGGATTTATTCCGCGATTATTCTGATCGCGATTTCTGATCCAATGTTCAAACGTGTTTATCTTTTCTCTCGTTTATCGGAATCAGGCGATTCAAGCGCCTGGAGTATCATCTTGAAACCCTATTTCCGAATAATCTACTCAAACAAGTTTTTGTCTGTGTAAAATTTGACCCTAGTTCAGATAAGTTAACGGATCTTGTTTCTTTTGCCGTTTGAGTTTAGTTGCTCCGATTGATTTGATTCTTTTTGCAAACCGGAGTTCTTAAAGTTGAACTCTCCGGTCAAACTCTTTTATTTGAAGTTATACTTGTGCATCTTTGATTGTTTCTTATGTATGTTATTGTTTGCTTGCGATAGAATTCCCAGAGTGCGAAGCGTGTTACTACGAGTCTCTAGGATTCACGGATCGTCAGCAAGGCAAGTAACACATTGATCATACTCGTTCCATACCCAGTTTTTATGCATTAGTTTCAATCCTCAAACATTGCATGACTAGGATGCCTAATAACATGTGGGTATTGGGAAGTAGTTGCTGAGGTAGAACCTATTGCCCTGTTTCATATCAAATCCTTGGGAGTTACTTCTACGTTATGCTTATATTGCCATGCTATGCTCGTAGACGTGGATTGGGTTTGAGTGATTTTCATGACAGTTGTGACATTGTTAATTAACAGTTTACTTAAGGTGGCAACTTTAATACACATCTGGGTGGATTGAGGCACCTGGGGTATCCAGTGATTGCCTGTTTTATTTTTGGAAATCCCGGGGTTACCGTGTGATCTTCCTATGGACCGCCACCCAGGCTCAAAGGGAACTGAGTTTATTCATGCTAGAAACTTCCGTGTGCAGCTGCAAGCTATTATGGGCTCTAGCATAGTTGAGTAAGTTGCGTGAAGCTCTTGAAGAGGTGGATCAGCAGGTAGTGGGTTTGTAGGTTTGGTATGGTCTGCCCGGAGTAGAGAGTTAATGCTTCTGAAAGACTGTGTCTCGGTCATCCGTCTCTCAAACACCATGTAGTGCGAGAAATCAACGGAGGGGATCGAGTCTTGCGGGGAAAAGTGCGCAAACCTCTGCAGAGTGTACAATATAATCATGGTTAGCCATGTCCCCGGTTATGGACAAATCTGAGTATCTAGTACTTGAGTATTCGCATGTATCTCAACACTCTTAATTAATCTTGCTAGGTTGTTAAGTATTTTAATTGGGATCATTGAGTTGGGGTTACCTTCTCAAGTGATGTTTCAACCACCATGATATTTAAATTAAAATTGATTCCTTTGTAGTAGGGAAAAATTGGCTTTTCGCAAAAATTGTAACCATAGAGCTTTCCACCAGCCAAATATGCATGTAGTGGTAGCATTATTCTATTATTGCTCTTTTGTGTTACATTGCCAGCATATTCCATGTGCTGACCCATTCTCGGGCTACAACGTATTATGTTGTAGACTTTTCAGACGAGGAGTAAGGTTCGTAGGTCGTTGCCGTGCAGCTCAGCTATGCCGTTGGAGTTGATGGACTCACTTTATCTTCCAAGCCTTCCGCTGTTATCGCATTAGATGGCCTTAAGCCATATTATTGTAATAAGTGTGTGATTGCTACTCTGTTATAAATCCTTCGAGTACTGTGTGTGTCAGCATTACCGTTCCAGGGATGACACGGAAGCACAGAGACATGACCATCTGAGGTCGGGTCGCTACAAGATGGTGTCAGAGCACACGCTGAGTGTAGGACACGACCACTAAGATAAACCATAGGTCACACTTCTCTTCTCATTTCTGACTCCTCTTCTTTTTCCACTCTTTAGGATGAAGGAGACGAAGAACAAGTTTGCGCAACCGGATGAAGACACACCTTTTGGACGCCACTTGAAGGAAGTCACTAGGTACTTGAATATTGGAATACCAAGCTTCACCAGGACGTACAACGCCACTCTACCAGAAGAAGAGCGCTGGATGATTCAAGTACGAGTTCCAGGAAGGACGTTCTCGCCAAATTCTAAACCCATAGAGTTTTCTTTCGAAGCACCCACTTGGAGCCTTGGCAAGAGTATGACAGCTCATATCACCATGGGACGCATTGGAGAAATCTACAACAAGGAACTTGAGGATACCACCTATCAAATATGTGGGCACCGAGATGAACAATGGGAGATGATCAGCACCAGGAAGGATAGATCTGTCGCAGCCTTTATCCAGGAGCAAAACCAGCACATTCGATGTCAGGAAAACCAGATGTGCGCAGACATGATTGAGTTGACGAAGGCGAAGACTAGGGTCCCCGAGCTGGAGGAAGAACTTAAGTCCACGCGCGATGGATACGAGGAAGAAATCAAGACCCTATTGGAGAAGAATGATGACCTAATTGAGAAGATCGGAATTTTCATGGGAGGACCAGTTCCAAAAGAAGACCTCATTCGTCCGGACAACTACATCATCATCGACGACACCGATTCAGATTCAAGTGATGATGACTATGAAGATGAAGCTGGAGCAGACATCATGGAGTCTTCCACCGATCAAAATTTCTAGATGACCACCATATGATAATAGTATTCCCCCATGTAACTAGTAGTAGTGAGCACTTTTGCGATAGTTCTAGACCGTTTTGTATGCCCTTGCTTGAGTGATTGATTGAATGAATGCTTGTGTTTGCCTCATATACATATGGGTAGTGTTTCTCCCCTAGGTCTTTTCTATTCTAATCTCTTCCATCTAAACCCATCAGATGCCTTCGAAAAGAAACCCCGATTTTGTTTTCCCACCGGAGATCACCCAGTTGATCCAGTAGTAGAATGCCTTGATGCAATTGCTAGTTCAGAACAAGGGCAATGCCAATGACAACAGTGCCAATAACAACAACCCGCCGCCAGTGGATAACCTCACTCGTTTCTTAAGGTTACAACCGCCGGTGTTCTCCAGTAGCATCGTGCCAATAGTTGTAGATGATTGGTTACATCGTATTGGAAGGGAGTTAACCACTGCAGGATGCACAGATGCTGAGAAGGTGTGTTTTGCCGCACACCAACTGGATGGACCTGCAGTAGCATGGTGGGAGAATTTCACAGCCACCTATCTTATCGACACTGTCACATGGGCTCAGTTTCAGCAGGCTTTTCGCACTACCCACATCTCGACTGGAGCTATGCAGATGAAGAAGCGTGAGTTTCGCAATCTACGCCAGGGGAACCGTACTGTTGGCCAGTACGTGGATGAGTTTAGCAAGTTATGATGTTATGCCCCTGATGATGTGGCCACAGACGCCGCAAAGCAAGAGAAGTTTATGGAAGGGCTGAATGATGAGATGAGCATGTAGTTGATGGTAGCAACCTTCAACAAATATTAGGAGTTGGTAGATAAGGCCCTAATGATTGAAGGAAAGCAGCAGCAGATTGATAATCGTAAGAGGAAGTATGGACAAGGGAAATACAACTCAGGAGCTCACCAGAAGCCTCGCTTAACCCCGAACTCGGGAGGACTTGTTCATAACCATGGAAGTCATAACCATGCTCGAGGAGGATCGCATAACCATAATGGTGCGAAGAACGGAAATTGGAATGGAGCCAACAATAATCAGAATCGCTCTAACCCATCTACACCCGCAAAGAGGGACTTAAGCCAAGTTGTTTGCTACAAGTGCGGGAAGACAGGGCATTATGCCAACGACTGCTCTGAAGGAAAGAATGGCAATGGAAATGGGAGCGCGGGGAAGAAGCCCAATCCATTCAACAAAGGACAAGTGAACCACGTTAACGTGGAGGAAGTTGAAGAGCAGCCGGACGCGGTAATAGGTAAGTTTTTGGTTCAGTCATTTACCGCTATTGTTCTTTTCGATACTGGTGCATCTCATTCATACATATCAAGGGGATTTGTGGAAAAGTTTAAGTTACCAACCCAAACCCTTAGGACACCCCTTTTAGTGAGCTCGCCAGGAGCAGAGTACATGGCTAGCAGATGGTGCACCTAGATACCCCTAATCATTGGCACACATGTATTTCCGTCTGACCTAATTATCTTGGAGTCACAAGGATTGGATGTGATATTAGGTATGTACTGGATGTCGAAGTATGGAGGAAGTGTTGACTATGCTAGTAAGTCAATTTATCTTACCACCCCGGAGGGAAAAAGGATTAAGTATGTATCTAGGCATGTGCCTAGGAGGAGCCAAGTAAACGCCCTCATGGGAGTTGTACAAGAGGAAGTACCTGTAGTAAAGGATTTTCCGGATGTTTTCCCCGAAGAGTTACCAGGTATGCCACCGGATAGAGACATCAAGTTTTTGATAGAGCTATTGCCGGGTACAGGGCCGATATCCAAGAGACCCTATCGGATGCCAGCAAATGACCTGGAGGAAATTAAGAAGCAGATCAAAGAGCTGTTGGAGAAAGGTTACATTCATAGAAGTTCATCACCTTGGGGAGCCCCAGTACTTTTGGTGGAGAAGAAGGATAAATCCCTGAGGATGGTTGTTGATTACCGAGCTCTGAATGAAATCACGATAAAGAATAAGTATCCCTTACTGATGATTAATGATCTGTTTGATCAGTTACAAGGAGCTAAGGTGTTTTCAAAGATTGATCTACGATCGGGATACCATCAGTTGAAGATCCGAGAGAAGGATATACCCAAGACAGCATTTACCACACGGTATGGATTATATGAGTATACGGTCATGTCATTTGGACTGAGTAATGCCCCTGCCTATTTCATGAGTATGATGAACAAGGTGTTCATGGAGTATTTGGACAAGTTTGTTGTGGTATTCATTGATGATATTATGATATACTCGAAGAACGAAGAGTTAGCCGCGGAGATCATGGAACTTCGGTTAGAGATTGTTCCAAGAGGTTTTCTGGCAGCAATGGAGGTTCAGTCGACGCTGTTGGACAAGATCTGAGAAGCTCAGAAGGAGGACAAAGAGATTGCTGAGATAAGAGAGTGGATGGGCGAAGGTAAAGCCAAAGGTTTTCACGAGGATGAGCATGATACCTTGTGGTTTGAAGGCCGAATTTATGTGCCCAACAATTCGGAGATCAGGAAGTTGATACTTCAGGAGGCTCATGACTCACCATACTCGATTCACCCTGGAAACACCAAGATGTATCTGGACTTGAAGGAACGTTTCTGGTGGACTGGTATGAAGAAGGATATTGCCGAGTATGTAGCTGTATGTGATGTATGTCAGAGAGTGAAGGCCGAGCATCAGAAGCCAGGAGGACTGTTGCAGCCTATGCCAATACCCGAATGGAAGTGGGACAAACTTGGTATGGACTTTATTACTGGATTACCCAGAACCAAGGCAGGATATGATTCGATATGGGTAGTTGTGGATCGATTGACTAAAGTAGCTCACTTCATCCCGGTGAAAACAACGTATACAAGTGCAAAGTTGGCCAAAATATATATGACCAGGATCGTATGTTTACATGGAGTTCCGAGGAGCATCGTATCAGATAGAGGAACCCAGTTTACTTCAAAGTTTTGGCATCAGCTACACCAGACTTTGGGTACCCGTTTGGAATTTAGTACCGCTTTTCACCCGCAGACAGATGGGAAGATAGAGAGAGTCAACCAGATTCTGGAAGACATGTTAAGAGCCTGTGCGCTAGATTATGGATCTAGTTGGGATGACAATTTACCGTACGCAGAGTTCTCTTATAACAACAGCTACCAGGCCAGTTTGACGATGGCACCATTCGAAGCTCTGTATGGATGCAGATGTAGAACGCCCTTGATGTGGGACGAGGTAGGAGATCGTCAGTTGTTTGGACCAGATTTGATCAAGGAATCAGAGGAGAAAGTTAAACTGATCAGTGACAGATTAAAGATTGCTCAGTCCAGACAGAAGAGTTACGCAGATTCAAAACGCAAGGAAGTAACCTATGAGATTGGAGACAGAGCTTATTTACGAGTATCACCCTTGAGGGGAGTAAAACGTTTCGGAGTTAACGGAAAGTTAGCCCCGAGGTTTGTAGGACCATATCGTATTTTGGAACGGATGGGAGAAGTTGCCTACAAGCTGGAGTTACCTGAAGGATTGTCAGGAGTTCACGATGTGTTTCATGTATCACAGCTGAAGAAGTGCCATGCTGAGATGGCCGATATACCGTTGAATGATACAGTACCTTTGGAGACGATTCAGCTGGATAATAATCTGACCTATGAGGAGAAGCCAGTAAAGATTCTTGAGTTTGATAGCCGAGTCACTCGCATTAAGGTGATAAAGTTTTGCAAAGTTCAGTGGAGTCATCATACTGAGGAGGAAGCCACCTGGGAGCGAGAAGAGGATATTCGCAAGGACCATCTGCACCTATTTTCTAGCCAACCCGAATCTCGAGGGCGAGATTCATCTTAAGGGGGGTAGGTTTGTAACATCCCAAATTTCCAATTTGGCATGTTATACATAGGTCATCCATGCATATCATATTCTATTGCTTTTCGTTTGCAATCCTCAAGATCCTAAGCAACTTATGGACCTTCGGAGAGAGTTGGGGATTTTCCAATTTTCATATTTGAAATTTTTATCAAATAATGAAGACGAGGATTCGATTTTAATTATTTTTCTCTCCGGAAATATTTCGTTTTAAAATAAAAAATGAGGGGAGATAATATGACTTCTCCAAAACAATAGAAATATCGGAGGAAAAATGTTAAAATCATTATTTGGATTTTATTTGAGTTTATTCGGGATTTTCATTTGCCCTAGAAAAAATTTGCATGTTTTTAAAATTGCATTTTAGGGGCTAAGAAAAGTTCATCCTGTTCTAAATATTTTATTTAGACGGAGAAAACTTGTTTTGGAATTTTTAGATTTTTATTTATTTTTCTAGGAATTTTTCTTTCGGCGGAATGTTTAAAAAAAAGAAAGACCCTAGCGCCCGACAGGGCCAAAGGCCCAGCCGAGCAGGCCGGCCCAGCCGCCACCGCCGCCGCCTCCCCGCGCGCGCCGCCGTGCGCCGCACGGACGCCGAGGGGAGTCCGAGCAGGACTCCACCCCGGGCGCCCCCTTCCCCAAGCCGCCCCGCCCCCTCCTTAAATAGCCGCCGCCCGCTGCCAAACCACCACCCCACCACCACCCACCACTCCCGCCGCCACCGGAGCCCGAGCCGAGCCCGAGCCGCCGCCGCCGAGACGCCACCGTCACCCTAGCACCGCCGCCGCCTCCCACCGCCACACCACGCCCTTCCCAAGCCCCGCCGCCCCGTCGCCGAGCCCCGTCCGAGCCGCCCGCCCCGCCGGACGACCTCGCCGGAGGTACCCGCCCCACCGCCGGTTTTTTAAGAAAACCCTTCGGTTTTTTTTGAAAACCCTAGTTCGTTTTTTTAGATCGGTTTTATTTCGTCGATTTATTTACTTAGCGAACGTTTGTTCGTCCGTTCGTTCTAACGAACGCGTTCACTATTTAGTTTCTGTTAACGAACGTTCGTTCGTTTAGCCGTTCGTCGCTTTTCTTTTTATCGGATTTATTCCGCGATTATTCTGATCGCGATTTCTGATCCAATGTTCAAACGTGTTTATCTTTTCGCTCGTTTATCGGAATCAGGCGATTCAAGCACGTGGAGTTTCATATTTAAACCCTCTTTCCGAATAATCAACTCAAACAAGTTTTTATCTCTGTAAAATTTGACCCTAGTTCAGATTAGTTAACGGATCTTGTTTCTTTTGCCGTTGAGTTTCGTTGCTCCGATTGATTTGATTCTTTTTGCAAACCGGAGTTCTTAAAGTTGAACTCTTCGGTCAAACTCTTTTATTTGAAGTTCTACTTGTGCATCTTTGATTGTTGCTTATGTATGTTATTGTTTGCTTGCGATAGAATTCCCGGAGTGCGAAGCATGTTACTACGAGTCTCTAGGATTCACGGATCGTCACCAAGGCAAGTAACACATTGATCATACTCTTTTCATACCCAGTTTTATGCATTAGTTTCAATCCTCAAACATTGCATGACTAGGATGCCTAATAACATGTGGGTATTTGGAAGTAGTTGCTGAGGTAGAACCTATTGCCCTGTTTCATATCAAACCCTTGGGAGTTACTTCTACGTTATGCTTATATTGCCATGCTATGCTCGTAGACGTGCATTGGGTTCGAGTGATTTCCGTGACAGTTGTGAGATTGTTAATTAACGGTTTACTTAAGGTGGCAACTTTAATACACATCTGGGTGGATTGAGGCACCTGGGGTATCCAGTGATTGCCTGTTTATTTTTGGAAATCCCGGGGTTACCGTGTGATCTTCCTATGGACCGCCACCCAGGCTCAAAGGGAACTGAGTCTATTCATGCTAGAAACTTCCGTGTGCAGCCGCAAGCTATTATGGGCTCTAGCATAGTTGAGTAAGTTGTGTGAAGCTCTTGAAGAGGTGGATCAGCAGGTAGTGGGTTTGTAGGTTTGGTATGGTCTGCCCGGAGTAGAGAGTTAATGCTTCTGAAAGACTGTGTCTCGGTCATCCGTCTCTCAAACACCATGTAGTGCGAGAAATCAACGGAGGTGATCGAGTCTTGCGGGGAAAAGTGCGCAAACCTCTGCAGAGTGTACAATCTAATCATGGTTAGCCGTGTCCCCGGTTATGGACAATTCTGAGTATCTAGTACTTGAGTATTCGCATGTATCTCAACACTCTTAATTAATCTTGCTGGGTTGTTAAGTATTTTAATTGGGATCATTGAGTTGGGGTTACCTTCTCAAGTGATGTTTCAACAACCATGATAGTTAAATTAAAACTGATTCCTTTGTAGTAGGGAAAAATTGGCTTTTCGCAAAAATTGTAACCATAGAGCTTTCCACCAGCCAAATATGCATGCAGTGGTAGCATTATTCTGTTATTTCTCTTTTGTGTTACATTGCCAGCATATTCCATGTGCTGACCCGTTCTCGGGCTGCGACGTATTATGTTGCAGACTTTTCAGACGAGGAGTAAGGTTCGTAGGTCGTTGCCGTGCAGCTCAGCTATGCCGTTGGAGTTGATGGACTCACTTTATCTTCCAAGGCTTCCGCTGTTATCGCATTAGATGGCCTTAAGCCATATTATTGTAATAAGTTCTCTTTTGAGACATTCGATGTAATAAGTGTGTGATTGATACTCTATTATAAATCCTTTGAGTACTGTGTGTGTCAGCATTACCGATCCAGGGATGACACGGAAGCATAGAGACTTGACCATCTGAGGTCGGGTCGCTACATCCTCACTCTCTTTTTTGTTTCATTGTCATTGCGATTGTGTTTTCCTTTCAGTGGTCTCCTAGTATTCATCAGTTTCATGATTGACCAAGGAGAACCAAGCATTGATCTGCTGATATTGGAGCAGACGCAGGAGGCTGATCCCCAAAAGACAGAGAGCTCCATGAAAATGGAGGCAGCCACCGAGCCGACCCCAGATACGCTCACGGCCCTGCTGAGATGGTCAATGCCCCGTTTGAGGTTACAGCCCCCGTGGCACTGCAGCAGCAGTTTTCCCCCTTCGAGGATGTGTCCCCCCCCCCCCGCTGAGCTGCCCAAGGTGATTTTCTTCTTTGCCGATCTCGATTGTTGTTTTTCATCTAAGTATGTGGTGATGAATAATGCAAAATTTTATTAGCTTCGATGCCATGCTATACATAGTAGTTTAAAATAACTTGTATTTCTTATTCTGGAAAGTAATTCAGAAATTGTTTCTGTTTCAATTAGAGCCCTGATGCAGACAAGGATTGTGTGGTTGTACATGTCACTCGCTATGAGGCGAATGACCTGAATATACGCACTGGGAAAACAGAGTTCTTAGGCTGTTGGATCCTAGAAGCCATTTGCACTTATACCAATATCGGGTTGTATTCCAGCCTCACTGTTGTCAGGCGTGTTGTCCAGGGTGTACTGAAGCACAAGAAGTTCAAAGCTACTCCTTCGTTTCTGAGGCATAATGTTCTTGTCAAGCTTACGCAGGAAGATGATGTGGCATGCCTCCACAAACAAGTTTATGAGTGGCAAGGCCACAAGGTTGTCTGATACGTCTCCAACGTATCTATAATTTTTGATTGTTCCATGCTATTATATTACCCGTTTTGGATGTTTATCGGCTTCATTATACACTTCTATATTATTTTTGGGACTAACCTATTAACCAGAGGCCCAACCCCAATTGTTGTTTTCTTGCTTATTTCAGTGTTTCGAAGAAAAGGAATATGAGACGGAGTCCAAACAGAATGAAACCTTCAGGAGAGTTATTTTGGGAACGGAAGCAATCTAGGAGACTTGGAGTAGACGTCAGGGAAGCTTTGAGGAAAGCCACGAGGCAGGGAGGCGCGCCCTACCCCCTTGGGCGCGCCCCCACCATCGTGGGCCCCTCGTGGCTCCCCTAACCGACTTCTTTTGCCTATATATATCCATGTACCCTAAAACCATCCGGGAACACCATAAATCAAGAGTTCCGCCACCGCAAGCCTCTATAGCCACCAAAAACCAATAGGGACCCTGTTCCGGCACCCTGCCGGAGGGGGGGATCCCGCACCAGTGGCCATCTTCATCATCCCGGCACTCTCCATGGCGAGGAGGGAGTAGTTCACCCTCGGGGCTGAGGGTATCTACCAGTAGCTATGTGTTTGATCTCTCTCTCTCTCTCTCTCGTGTTCTTGATTTTGCACGATCTTGATGTATCGCGTGCTTTGCTATTATAGTTGGATCTTATGATGTTTCTTCCCCTCTACTCTCTTGTAATGGATTGAGTTTTCCATTTTAAGTTATCTTATCGGATTGAGTCTTTAAGGATTTGAGAACTGTTGATGTATGTCTTGCATGTGCTTATCTGTGGTGACAATAGGATATCACGTGATCTACTTGATGTATGTTTTGGTGATCAACTTGTGGGTTCATTGACCTTGTGAACTTATGCATAGGGGTTGGCACACGTTTTCGTCTTGACTCTCTGGTAGAAACTTTGGGGCACTCTTTGATGTACTTTGTGTTGGTTGAATAGATAAATCTGAGATTGTGTGACGCATATCATATAATCATGCCCACGGATACTTGAGGTGGCATTGGAGTATCTAGGTGACATTAGGGTTTTGGTTGATTTGTGTCTTAATGTGTTATTCTAGTACGAACTCTATGATAGATCAAACGGAAAGAATAGCTTCATGTTATTTTACTATGGACTCTTAAATAGATCGATCAGAAATGATAACTTTGAGGTGGTTTCGTACCCTACAATAATCTCTTCGTTTGTTCTACACACTTTGGAGTGACTCTTTGTTGCATATTGAGGGATAGTTATATGATCCAATTATGTTATTATTGTTGAGAGAACTTGCACTAGTGAAAGTATGAACCTTAGGCCTTGTTTCCTAGCATTGCAATATCATTTGTGCTCACTTTTATCATTAGTTACCTTGCTGATTTATATTTTCAGATTACAAAAACCCATATCTACCATCCATATAACACTTGTATCACCATCTCTTCGCCGAACTAGTGCACCTATAGAATTTATCATTTTATTGGATGTGTTGGGGACACAAGAGACTCTTTGCTATTTGGTTGCAAGGTTGTTTGAGAGAGACTATCCTCATCCAAGGCCTCCGACGGATTGATAAACCTTAGGTCATCCACTTGAGGGAAATTTGCTACTGTCCTACAAACCTCTACACTTGGAGGCCCAACAACGTCTACAAGAAGAAGGTTGCGTAGTAGACATCAAGCTATTTTCTGGCGCCATTGCCGGGGAGGTGAGTGCCTGAAGGTATATCTTTAGATCTTGTAATCGAATCTTTTAGTTTCTTGTTTTATCACTAGTTTAGTCTATAAAATAAAACTACAAAAAAATGGAATTGGGTTTGCCTCATACGCTTCATCTTTTTAATATCTTTCGTGAGAATGATGGAAAGGAAAATTGTGCTCAAGTGCTAGAAGAAGAAGTCTATAAAATGTTTGGCACTAAATCTTTGAATGAGGAGCATGATTGCAATGTTCTTAGTATGAACTCTTTGAATATCCATGGTACTAATGATGATTGCACTAGTCATGATGAAAATATCTCTTATAAGCATGTCAATTTTTGTGGAGTGCATAGAGTTTGAAAGTACACACCAAATAGGGAAGATAGATTTTGCAAGAGGCATAAGTATTTAGAAACTAAATGGTTGTAAGAAAGGCTAGATGTTTGTGCTGAAAATTTAAAATTTCTTTGCCATCCTTGTGAACTTTGCAATGAACATGATCATTTAAATCCCCAATGCAAATTGTTTCATGATCGTATCGTGTCCAAAAATTGTGATGACTTGATTTCCCTTGCACATCATCATGAACTTAATTTGCTTTTGGATTATGAAGAAATAGAACGTCTAACTAAAGATATGCCAGAATTTATTCTTGATAAACTTCTTGATTTCGATCTAGAAGAAATTTTTATGTATTGTGCGATGAATTGCATTGAAAATCCTTATATTGCCAATTACATAAAGAAAAGAAAGCAAATAGAAGATGAAGATGATATTTTTAGCCTCCCAAGTTTCGATGAGCAAATTTATTATGATGATAGCATGCCTCCTATTTATGATGGTTATATTGATGAAAGTGGGTTTGGAAGAGTGTCAACTTTAGGAAGTAATGATCCCACTATTTTGGAGGGTGTTGAATCTTATAATATTTATGAAGTGGATTTGGAGAGGTCATGACTTTATTTAGTGATGAATCCACTATTTTGGAAGGGGTTTCAATTGATTATGATGAGAACGAAGTTGCTACTTATGATGATTATTGTGATGAAACTTATGCTATAAAAAGTAGTGATAATTATATTTATAAAACTTATCATGATTATGATTACCCTTTTTTTGAACATTACTCTTTTAATGTGGAAACAATTTATAGTATTCGAGTCTCTTATGATACTCCCACTATTCCGAATAAGAAGAATTTTGCTTATGTGGAGAGTAGTAAATTTTCTATGCAAGTAGATCATGAAAAGAATACTTTAGGTGCTGGTTATATTGTTGAATTCATTCATGATACTACTGAAAATTATTATGATAGAGGATCATATGCTTCTACATATTGCAATAATATCAAGTTTCCTCTCTATGTGCATAAAATTTTGAAGTTATGCTTGTTTAGCCTTCCTATGATAGTTGATTATTGTTCCCCTAAGTTTATTTCTCACAAAATCCCTATGCATAGGAAGTGGGTTAGACTTAAATGTGTTAGTAATATTCTTCATGCTCTCTTTATGTTTCAATTCGTATCTTTTATGCGACCATCATTGAAATCATCATGCCTAGCTAGGGGCGTTAAATGTTAGCACTTGTTGGGAGGCAACCCAATTTTATTTTTGTTCTTTGCCTTTTGCTCATGTTTAGTAATAAATAATTCATCTAGCCTCTGGTTAGATGTGGTTTTATGTTTTAATTAGTGTTTGTGACAAGTAGAACCTTTGGGAAGAGTTGGGTGAAGTCTTTGTGATCTTGCTGTAAAAAACAAAAACTTTTGCACTCACGAGATTAGCTGCCACTTGTTTTACTGGAGAGTGCTTTTAGGTTGATTCTTTTTGCAGATGATCAATAGATAAATTCCTCACGTGCACAAATTTATCTCAGAATGTTTGGAGTTACAGAAGTATTCGAATGATACAGATTACTACAGACTATTCTGTTTTTGCCAGATTCTGTTTTTCTATGTGTTGTTTGCTTATTTTTATGAGTAGTATCAGAGGGTATGAACCATAGAGAAGTTGGAATACAATAGATATTACACCAATATGACTAAATAATGAGTTCACAACATTACAAAAAGTGGTGATTTATTTTCTTATACTAACGGAGCTTACGAGTTTTCTGTTGTCAAATTTTCAAGTTTTGGGTAAAGATTCGATGGACTATGGAATAAGGAGTGGCAAGAGCCTAAGCTTGGGGATGCCCAAGGCACCCCGAGGTAATATTCAAGGAAAACCAAAAGCCTAAGCTTGGGGATGCCCCGGAAGGCATCCCCTCTTTCGTCTTCCTTCATCGGTAACTTTACTTGGAGCTATATTTTTATTCACCACATGATAGGTGTTTAGCTTGGAGCGTCATTTTGTTTTGTTTTATTTTGCTTGCTGTTTGAATAATATCCCAACATCTGAAATTCTTAAATGTTAGAGAGTCTTCACATAGTTGCATAATTATTCGACTACTCATTCATCTTCACTTATATCCTTCAAAGTAGTTTGTCTTTTGCTCTAGTGCTTCACTTATATCCTTTTAGAGCATGGCAGTGGTTTTATTTTGAATAAATAGATGAACTCTCATGCTTCCCTTATATTATTTTCAGAGTCTTAAACAGCATGGTAATTTGCTTTGGTAATAAAAACTTTCATATAGAAAGTGCGTTGAATACTATGAGATGTTTGATAATTGATAATTGTTTTGAGATATGAGGATGGTGATATTAGAGTCATTCTAGTGGAGTAGTTGTCAATTTGATGAATACTTGTGTTAAAAGTTTGTGATTCCCGTAGCATGCACGTATGGTGAACCGTTATGTGATGAAGTTGGAGCACGATTTATTTATTGATTGTCTTCCTTATGAGTGGCGGTCGGGGACGAGCGATGGTCTTTTCTTACCAATATATCCCCCTAGTAGCATGCACGTTGTACTTTGTTTCAATAACTTGTAGATTTTTGTAATAAGTATATGAGTTCCTTATGACTAATGTTGAGTCCATGGATTATACGCACTCTCACCCTTCCACCACTGCTAGCCTCTCTTGTGCCACCGAACTTTTGCCGGTACCATAAACCCACCATATACCTTCCTCAAAACAGCCACCATACCTACCTATTATGGCATTTCCATAGCCATTCCGAGAGATATTGCCATGCAACTTTCCACCCTTCCATTTATTATGACACGCATCATCATTGTCATATTGCTTCTGCATGATCATGTAGTTCACATCGTATTTGTGGCAAAGCCACCATTCACAATTATTTCATACATGGCACTCTTGATTCATTGCATATCCCGGTACACCGCCAGAGGCATCCACATAGAGTCATATTTTGTTCTAAGTATTTAGTTGTAATCTTGAGTTGTAAGTAAATAAAAGTGTGATGATGTTCATTATTAGAGAATTGTCCCAAGTGAGGAAAGGATGATGGAGACTATGATTCCCCCACAAGTCGGGATGAGACTTCGGACTTTATAAAAAAAAGATAAAGGCCATAAAAAGAGAAAGGCCCAAAAAATGAGAGAAAAAGAGAGAAGGGACAATGTTACTATCCTTTTACTACACTTGTGCTTCAAAGTAGCACAATGATCTTCATGATAGAGAGTCTCCTATGTTGTCACTTTCATATGCTAGTGGGAATCTTTCATTATAGAACTTGGCTTGTATATTCCAATGATGGGCTTCCTCAAAATGCCCTAGGTCTTCGTGAGAAAGCGAGTTGGATGCACACCCACTTAGTTTCTTTTGTTGAGCTTTCATACACTTATAGATCTAGTGCATCCGTTGCATGGCAATCCCTACTCACTCATATTGATATCAATTAATGGGCATCTCCATAGCCCGTTGATACGCCTAGTTGATGTAAAACTATCTTCTCCTTTTTTGTCTTCTCCACAACCACCATTCTATTCCACATATAGTGCTATGTCCATGGCTCACACTCATGTAACGCGTGAAAGTTGAAAAAGTTTGAGAATACTAAATTATGAAACAATTGGTTGGCTTGTCATCGGGGTTGTGCATGATTAAATACTTTGTGTGATGAAGATAGAGCATAACCAGACTATATGATTTTGTAGGGATAGCTTTCTTTAGCCATGTTATTTTGAGAAGACATGATTGCTTTGTTAGTATGCTTGAAGTATTATTGTTTTTATGTCAATATGAACTTTTATCTTGAATCATTTGGATCTGAACATTCATGCCACAATAAAGAAAATTACATTGAGAATTATGCTAGGTAGCATTCCATATCAAAAATCCTATTTTTATCATTTACCTACTTGAGGACGAGCAGGAATTAAGCTTGGGGATGCTAGATACGTCTCCAACGTATCTATAATTTTTCATTGTTCCATGCTATTATATTACCCGTTTTGGATGTTTATGGGCTTTATTATACACTGTTATATTATTTTTGGGACTAACCTATTAACTGGAGGCCCAGCCCAAATTGTTGTTTTCTTGCTTATTTCAGTGTTTCGAAGAAAAGGAATATGAAACGGAGTCCAAACGGAATGAAACCTTCGGGAGAGTTATTTTTGGAACGGAAGCAATCCAGGAGACTCGGAGTAGACGTCAGGGAAGCGGAGTCCAAACAGAAAAGGAATATGAAACGGAGTCCAAACGGAAATATGAAACGGAGTCCAAACAGAATGAAACCTTCGGGAGAGTTATTTTTGGAACGGAAGCAATCCAGGAGACTTGGAGTAGACGTCAGGGAAGCTTCATGGAAGCCACGAGGTAGGGAGGCGCGCCCTACCCCCTGGGCACGCCGCCCACCTCGTGGGCCCCTCGTGGCTCCCCTGACTGACTTCTTTCGTCTATATATATCCATATACCCTAAAAACATCGGGGAACACCATAGATCGGGAGTTCCTCTGCCGCAAGCCTCTGTAGCCACCAAAACCAATCGGGACCCTGTTCCGGCACCCTGCCGGAGGGGGGGATCCCTCACCGGTGGCCAGCTTCATCATCCCGGCGCTCTCCATGAGGAGGAGGGAATAGTTCACCCTCAGGGCTGAGGGTATCTACCAGTAGCTATGTGTTTGATCTCTCTCTCTCATGTTCTTGATTTGGCACGATCTTGATGTATCGCGTGCTTTGGTATTATAGTTGGATCTTATGATGTTTCTCCCCGTCTAGTCTCTTGTAATGGATTGAGTTTTCCCTTTGAAGTTATCTTATCAGATTGAGTCTTTAAGGATTATAGAACACTTGATGTATGTCTTGCATGTGCTAATCTGTGGTGACAATGAGATATCACGTGATCTACTTGATGTATGTTTTAGTGATCAACTTGCGGGTTCATTGACCTTGTGAACTTATACATAGGGGTTGGCACACGTTTTCGTCTTGAATCTCCGGTAGAAACTTTGGGGCACTCTTTGAAGTACTTTGTGTTGGTTGAATAGATGAATCTGAGATTGTGTGATGTATATCGTATAATCATGCCCATGGATACTTGAGGTGACATTGGAGTATCTAGGTGACATTAAGGTTTTGGTTGATTTGTGTCTTAAGGTGTTATTCTAGTACGAACTCTATGATAGATCGAACGGAAAGAATATCTTCATGTTATTTTACTAGGGACTCTTGAATAGATCGATCAGAAAGGATAACTTTGAGGTGGTTTCGTACCCTACAATAATTTCTTCGTTTGTTCTCTGCTATTAGGGACTTTGGAGTGACTCTTTGTTGCATATTGAGGGATAGTTATATGATCCAATTATGTTATTATTGTTGAGAGAACTTGCACTAGTGAAAGTATGAAACTTAGGCCTTGTTTCCTAGCATTGCAATACCGTTTGTGCTCACTTTTATCATTAGTTACCTTGCTGTCTTTATATTATCAGATTACAAAAACCCATATCTATCATCCATATTGCACTTGTATCACCATATCTTCACCGAACTAGTGCACCTATACAATTTACCATTGTATTGGGTGTGTTGGGGACACAAGAGACTCTTTGTTATTTGGTTGCAGGGTTGTTTGAGAGAGACCATCTTCATTCTATGCCTCCCACGGATTGATAAACCTTAGGTCATCCACTTGAGGGAAATTTGCTACTATCCTACAAACCTCTGCACTAGGACGCCCAACAACGTCTACAAGAAGAAGGTTGCATAGTAGACATCATTGTCTTCATGAAGGTTCATAGGATTGAGCTGCTGCCGGACGTCCTCGATGATGTTCATGGCAAGGTTTGTCTTGTGTCCAGCCCAAATTAGATCGAGGCATGAAATAGTTGCCCCATATAGTGTTTAATAGTAGTTTGGGTTGTGTCTATGTGATAGCCTGGTTTTTGCCCTCTCTTCTTTGCCTGGTTTTCAGTTGATTTGGATTTGAGTTTGGAGTTTTTGAATCATTTCATTTGGACTTAACCACTTGGGTACCCCTTGACTTTCACCCAAGTGCTTCAACTCCTTATCAAACCATCACTCCCACTGTGGTTCATCTTAAAATATCACTTGGAATATTTTTCTGAAATGAAAAGTATTCATTTTGCCCTCTTAAACCCTAGCTAGTCCTTTGTGCTCCAAAGCAACCCTAATTTTTCTTGCCCCTAAAATCCTGAGAAAAATCCCAATTATTCTTTGAACCCTAGGGCACCTTTCTGAGCAAAAATATTTCATCACTCTTTGGAATATTTTGTCTACGGAAAATATTTTCATTTCTGGATAGAAATGGTAGTTTCTCCAGCAACTGCCATTTTACTAGCTCCATTGTAGCTGGTTTTTCTTGTGCCTCTTTACCTTAGTAAGTGTTGGCTAGCCTCCAAAGCCCAGCCCTCAACTCCCAGTGGTTTGACAACAGTAAACCTCCAAAGTCACTATCCAGAAACTTACTTGGAGTACAAATTCATTTCTATTGCACCTGGAACCCAACCCAATCGTGGTAACACTCAAAACTACCAAGGACTACACGCCAGACATGAAGTTTGCGCTTAGGTTGGCCTAATGTCATAGTTCACGCGGTGACCGCATTCGTCCAGGTGTGTTGGCATGCAAAACACGCGCTCTGAGTGCCGCCGAGCACTCTGTTACGCGCGTGCTCGCTCCCTAGCCTCCCTCAGCGTGCCAAACCTCGCCACCATCTCCGTCTCCACTCCCTTAACTCCTCCCAGGCACTCGCCGATGATGGAGCTCGCCGCAGCGGCACGGGCACGGTCCGGCCAACGACACAGTGCACGGCGCACTGTGCTCGTCGTCGTCCCCTCGCCCATGTGCTCGTCCGCGCTCGCCAATAGTTCCCGCGTGAGCTCCGTCCTCTTCCCCCTCTCTCACTGATGTCGTACGTCACAGGGCGCCGTGGACAGGTTTCCTCTGCGGAGCCCGAACCCCCCTCGCCGCTCATCTATAAATACCGCCACCCCCAGCCTCCTCGAGCACCCGCATCCACTCTCACACACCCCACAAGCTAGTAGGAAGCCACAGCCCGGCTAGCGCAGGCCGCGGCCTGGCGTCCCCAAGCTCGAGCTTGCCGGCGATCCCCTCGGGTCGTCCCCACAGCTCTAGCCCCTCCCAGGCCAAGGCAACCCTGCCAGGGCCACCACCACTCTCCGGTGGAGCCACTCCGCCCTGTTGGAGCCCCTATAGCCGCCCCTAGCCACCGTCGTCTTCATCTCCGGCGACCACTACCCTCTGCCTCTACTGGAGAGTCTGTTTCCAACGCCGTCCGACCACCCGTAGCCATGATACGGGTATGGGTAGGTGTGCCTCCGTCTCCTCTATCGACCCCCCTCTCCTTTTGCCCCAAGAGCCCTCGCCATTGGCGTGTGCTCCGGTGAAGCTCCGCCACTCCCTGTTTCCCTCTCCCCTTACTCCTCACCTAACTAGCAGGGCCCACTAGTCAGCAACTCTGTATGCGCGTGAAGCGGTACGAGTGGTGCCGCCCTGGGATTTTACGCCTACGACGTCACCCCCCTAGTCTGTTTTATTTTAATTCAAATTTCAGTTAAATCCGGAAAACTTCAAACAGCCATAACTTTTTATCTATAAGTCCAAATGCATTGATTCTTTTTTCACTATGTTCTTTGTCCAAAAATCTAGCAGCTCCCAAAAGATGGGATTTTTTCCCTCCTGTCTAGAATTTCTGGTGAATTTCAGAAGGTTTCTTGATGTTTTCTTTTTGTGTTTTTATTTATTTTCAGGAGAGCAGGCTTGTCTTGAGGATCACTAGGAGGCTTGTGAACCTCATCTGCACTAAGGCAAGCCACAACAACATTTTCATAGTGCCACTTCAATATTTGTGATTTTCCTACTTGAACTAATGATTATTCATGCATTTAAATTGTTAATATGTTAATTATATTCTGTTAGATGCTTGTTATATTAAATATGCTTGATTTACAGAAAGTTTGAAGTGAATCTAGTTGATAAGCTAACAAGGATTTAGTTATGGGTAATGATAAGATTATATGTTTATGGAGATAAATAATTAGTGAAATTATTTTTGCATGATGAAAAATGTTTGCTAGAAAAGATTCTGGTTTAAGTGAGGTTTGATCTTAACCAGAAGAGTATCATGAGTTGTTGATTGCTCAGTAAGAGCGTAGTTGACTCAGTTATTTTCATTGATATGTGATGCATATGTTGGTGATGCATGTCATGGCATTACGACACCGGTTACTTTCACTTTAAGTTGAACCTGAGAATAACTCAACTTGAATATGTTGTTGACCGAGTCATGGTGCCGCTGAATCGAGTTTGTCCCAGTGCAACCAAATTTGCCGGTATGAGACGGCCTTAATTCGTTTCATTGTCGTGCCTCCATCTAGGGAAGGTTATGGGTGTGCTGTACCCTGGCCCGGTAAGCAGGCATAACCTTGTGAGCCTGTTGTTAAGTTTTTGGTACCGGGTCCCAGAGTGGACCGTGGCCACGATGGTGGTCGTTGTGTCTTGAGGTAGACATAGGGCCACCCAGGATTAGCCCGATGGGGATTGAGTCAGAGTGGCCGGGAGAGTGTCATGGCAATGGAGTGGTTTCGTCGGAATGCCATTGGTCCACCCGAATGGGAGTGCAAGGCCATGGGTTACGTGGTGTGGGTCCAGTGCGCTACCTCTGCAGAGTGTATTAATCTATCGATAGCCGAGTCCAGTACACACTCAGAAGTAGGGTACACCATGGGTCAACACTTCATGAATTTGCACAATAAATATGACGTTTGCAATGTGGTGGTGGCAGAAAGGCCATCGTCTTGAGTTGGACCAGATGTGGTCGTGGTTGTGATCGCCGTAAGGATCACGGGCCATTTATTGGTCATGGTTGTGATCACCGTAAGGATCACGGGCCATTTATTGGTCTTGGTTGTGATCGCCGTGAGGATCACGCGTTTGTCTCTGTCGTCGACACGTTTGTGATTTGGAAATGATCACATTTGGTAAGCCAGTCCGAGGGACGATTATCACAAGATGCATGGTCACATCATGTTGGATATATTGTTGCAATTATCATGATATTGTCTATCATTATGTTTATGCTTGTTGTGAGCTTGCAAGTACATTCAATGTACTGACCTAGCGTGTCATGCCAGATTTCAGGAAAGTCTCGTTGGAAAGGAGAGCTGTCCGAGTCTAGATCATGTCCACATCGGTGTCCCTGTGCTATGGAGTTCCACTACGACGTTGTTCCACTGTCGCGTAGTTGTCTTTATCGAGGCCCCTTATGTTCACTAAATAATGTACATATTGTTCAGCCGCACCGTGTGTGCTGCTTGGCCTCGCTAACTGTTGTAAACTCTGATCCGCTAGCATCAATAAAGCGGTTGTTTTCTGTACCAAGTTGTTGTGTGTTGCCAGAAGACAAGGTCTCTGGGCTGGCAATGCATGGTAAACCAGTTGCTCTGAGCCGGGGTGCCACAACGCTTGGTATCAGAGCCGCGCTGACTGTAGGCCATGCTAGACTACGACGAGTTAACCGGACACCAGATACGAGTTGTAGTTGAGTGCCGGTAGCATTTGTAGCTGGTTGTTGCATTGCATGCACTGATTTTATTTTTATGCTAACCTGGTAATGGTTGTGAGTGTAAATGGCTCCGGTGCTATATCCGTGCCAGTTTCAACTGATGCCGTACATGTCGCCGCTTCTCTTTCGTAACGTGTGGCATTGGCTGTACCCCCACGGTGACGACCTAGCCTAT
This sequence comes from Triticum dicoccoides, assembly GCF_002162155.2. Lineage (NCBI taxonomy): Eukaryota > Viridiplantae > Streptophyta > Magnoliopsida > Poales > Poaceae > Triticum > Triticum dicoccoides. The sequence continues at coordinate 160,486,891 of NC_041389.1, forward strand.
CGTGTGTACCAGGAGCGTCTAGCTGACTCAGTGTATGAGTATCACGCTGTGGTTACTCTGCGCACTAGTTCTGAATCCAGCACTTACACTCGTACCTCTCGAAGTGGTTACGCTTCTACCACTTCTCAGGCCGTCCAGTTTGCTGCATTCGAGGTACTTGTTGAGCTCCGCTACAACGAGGTCCGGATGCAGAACCACCCAAGTTTCGTGTCCGTTTCCCTTTCATTGATTCGGTGTCTGGAAGTGTTGCTAGCCACCTTTCTTGCTATATCACTACGAGCTATCTTCTGATCTACGAGCTGGCTCGAGAGCTGAGCCGTGCCCGTACTGCTTTAGCCTCTACTAGATTAGTCACTACTCTAGCATCTGTAGGATTTACTCCCTATATTCCTGCCAGTTCTAGTTCCCCTATTTCCCCGGTTACTCGTCCGAGTAGCTCGGGCACCGCGACAGTGAGTCCACTTAGTGCTCCTGCTGAGTGGATTTCTCTTCTCGCCATTCCTGTAGCCCCGATGATTCATCCTCCACCTGCCCCGGAGGGAGAGCCCTCGAGGCAGCATCGTCGTGTCGCCTTTAACCCGGAGGTCTCAGTTAACCCTGTCAGTTCAGGATCCGAGTCCGCTTCAGGAGAGGACCCTGCAACACCAGTAGAGGAGTAGAGCTTCCGAGTATTCGCAGTCATCAGGATGGAGTACGGATGTAGTCATACGAGTCATGATGTTTCGTTTCATGTATGAGAGTAGTTGAACCTGGCATGTTGTTATCTTTCATGTATGAGTCTATGTACAATTATGTTGGAACTTTATCTTATTCGCCGTATTTTCTTCGCCATTTTGGTTTTTCTCGGGCTTTTATTGCTCGCTTCTCCAAGTTTATTGTGAATGCTTCTCGTCTCGGTTGCGTTGGCTTGGGAAAAATCATATTAGGATGATGCGGGGAGGCTGCAGTAGCAATGTTCACAAGGGTTCTCCTGTTCGTCATTCCGCGCGACAGGCAGGACAATCACCCGAGCCGTACGTTCCACCACCGCCTCCACCGCCAAATCCACCCTCCACCGAGCAACTTCTGTGTATGTTTGAGGAAAGACGGAATAATTATCTGATTGAAATGTTAAGATGTTTACAAGTTGTGGTTGGACAGAATGGGAATCAGCCCCGTCATCACTCCAAGCTATCAGATTTGCAAAGGACCAAACCTCCCAGTTTCAGTCAGGCCATTGATCCCTTGGATGCAGATGATTAGTTGAGAACTATGGAGAAGAAGCTTGAGGTTGCTCGTACTGAAGAAGGAGATAAGGTTCCATTTGTAACACATTATCTTGAAGGCGCGACTGCCATATGGTGGGAAAATGAAAGGGCCAGGTGGTCTGCTGATGAAGATATTACCTGGACAAGATTCAAAGAAAGATTCCCGAAATATCATATCCCTACGGGAATTATGAAGACTAAGCAGTATGAATTTCTCGCGCTCCTCCAAGGAAGTCAGTCTGTGGGAGAATATTTGTAGAAATTCAATCATCTGTCACGTTACTCTCTATATGACGTGGCCACTGAGGAAAGAAACATTGACAGATTTCTTGGTGGATTAAACCCGCAACTCCGGTGTACTCTCAGTATGTTCGATTTCACAGACTTCCAAACACTGGTGAACAAGGCTTTCATTGCTGAAAGAGAGCACAAGCTTGTATCGGATAATAAGTCTGCCAACAACGATCACAAGTACAAGTTTGAGCCAAGGAAGGAAATACAACCAATGCAGAGGGCTCGTACCTGGCAACAGACTTAGGTAGAATACAGGCCCAATTGGCAACAAAATGTTAACAAGACCAACAGCCAAGTCAAGAATGTCGCACCCAACTCAATGCAGGAGGAGCGTTTGCGCAGCAATTCTTGTTACAGTTGTGGGCAAACCGGACATTATGCCAAACAGTGTCCCAAGAACAACCGGACGAATGCTATATTCAGGCCACAAGTCAATTGTATGGACGCATGCCCGAATCAGCTCAACATCACGGGATATGTTCATCACATCTCCGCCGATGAAGCCCAAGAGAACCCCGAAGTTGTCATTGGTATGTTCTCTGTTAATAACATACCTGAAGTCATTTTGTTTGACTCTGGGCTTCCCACTCTTTTATTTCTTGGAGTTTTGTTTCCCAAAACAAATTTCCTTGTTCGCTTTTGGGCAAGAATATGCTGGTACAAACCCCGGGATCTCTAATCCAAAGCAATCTAGTCTGCCACAATCTGGAAGTCAATGTCAACGGAATCGGTTTTCCAACTTCTTTGATAGTTATTAAGTCTGATAAGTTGGATGTTATCTTGGGTATGAATTGGCTGACTCAGTATCAAGTGTGCATGAATTGTGCGACCCGAGAAGTCACTTTGACCAGCCAAGAAGGGCAGACTACAAAATTTTATGCTAGAAGAAGCATACCCTCAAAGGAAATGGTCTTCACAGCAGTGGCTGAGTTGGAGGTAATTCCGGTGGTTAGTGAGTTTCCTGATGTATTTCTAGAAGAACTGCCAGGCAAGCCACCTGATCGAGAGCTTGAGTTTGCAATAGATCTTGTGCCCGAGACCACACCAATACACAAGAAGTATTACTGAATGCCTTCATCAGAATTAGTGGAGCTAAAGAAACAGCTTGATGAAATGCTCCAGAAAGGATATATCCGTCCCAGCTCATCACCATGGGGATCACCTACTATCTTCGTAGACAGGAAAGATGGCAGCCTGCGCATGTGTGTGGATTACCGCCAGCTGAATGATGTCACGATAAAAAAATCCACTCCCAAGGGTTAATGACCTGTTTGATCAGCTCAATAGGGCCAAGGTATTCTCTGTCAGATGTTGGGTTCTGGCAAACCCTTAAGGTTCGAACTTTGTGGTGCGCGCGAAGATCTTCCCCCTACCACTCCACGTCCGATCGCCTCACGAGAATCTAATCTAAACGATGAACAACACGAGGGACACAAGATTTATACTGGTTCGGGCCACCGTTGTGGTGTAATACCCAACTCAAGTGTGTGGTGTGGTGGATTGCCTCAGGGGATGATGATGAACAGTACAGGGAAGAACAGACTCGCGAGAGGTGTTCTTGAGCTGGTGCGATGGACTGCTTGGATGAGTTCGTTCGCCTCTCGATCTAATGAGCACCCGATGAGATCTCTCCCCTACTGTGGTGGCTATCCCTATATATATAGAGTCCCTGGTCCTCTTACCAAATATTGAGCGGGAAGGGCGCCAACAACGGCCATTTCAAAGGGGAACATCTAGTACAAGTTATCCTGACTGAAGTTGGTCTTCGGCTGCCAAAGGCACTGGCGATGACGCCGTCTTGGGCTCCATGGTGACCTCCATCCTACCGCTCTGCTAGTCTTGGTCTTGTTGCACTGAAATGGCAACCATTGCCTGATGCCTCGGTACTCCACGGTTGTGCTTGCCCCCTTTGCACCAAAGAGGAAACAAGGACACTGCATGGGCCGGCGCCCGCCTGGCGCCCACCTGGTCTCGAACGTCACGGCTTGTGTCACGAGCACCTCGTGAGGTACCCTGCCTTGATCTCTGCGCCTCCTCGCGAGCCTGCCTGGCGAGGCCGTTCCTGAGGAAGTCTTGTGTCGTCCGCCCCACGAGGCTTGGCCCCTCGCGAGGGTCTTGCATGTTGCGCTGATAAAGATGGGCCGTACTGGGCCACCACTCGAGCCACGCCGCAGGCCACAGGTAGGAAAGTCTAGGGACTCCCATTCCCAGAACGCCGACAGTAGCCCCCGGGCCCAAGGCGCGCTCGGACTTGGCTTAGCGGAGAAGCGAAGGGGCAAGTGCGGAGCACGGCGGGCCCCATCGGCCTGCGGCCTTGGGCGCCGCGTGGTAGTTGATTGGACGTGGGCGCCTCCGCTTCCCCAAGCTGCCCTGGCAACTGCCCGACTTGACAAGTCCCTGCATGCAAAAATGGGTCATGATTACCTGTGATCGTGGAGGCCGACGGTTGGCCTCCTCCAGTTATAAATGCGGGAGGGCGCAAGCCCCCGGTGTACATCTTCCTCCTCGCTTTCTTCTTTCTCCCCATCCCAGCTACTCGCCATCTTCTATGGCGCCGCCGAAGAGGTTCTCAGCCGCGAAGAAGGGAAAGGCTCGTCGAGAAGGGCCTGACGCTCCCCCGCCCAAGCGCGACCGGGGTCGTCCCCGCAAGCATCTTGCGTCTCCTACAGCGGCTCCCCGCGGCCGTGACTGTGATCTAACGTGCGGCGATGGGCACCTGGTGGGTGATGGAAGGCGCATCGTGGCTGCTCGGCCTCCCAGGCCGCGCTTCCATTCGGCGGAGGTGCTGCCGGAGTTCGTCGTGTGGTCAGTGGACCCAACCGGCGGTTGGCTCCAGCTTCTTTGGAGGTGAACTCCCGGCCGGAGCTCCTGGCGGCCTCTGGCTTCAAGCGGACGGTTGCTACAGCTGGGCCTCCTAGGCCTCACTGGAGATCTCCGACACCGGGAGTGTGGCCCTGGCCCACGGCTGGCAAACGTTTGCCCGCGCGCGCGGCCTGAGCCGGCGGTGCATCCTGCATTTCAAGTTCGACGGCGACACCACCCTCCACGTGAGGGTGTTCGGAGAAGATGGCCGCCGCGTTGGGTGCTGCCCCGAAGATGATGATAGTGGTCGGGTGCCCAGCCTCGGCGATGGTAGAGATGAAGAAGAAGGTGGGTGCGTGGCCGACGATGTTTGCAGCTCGACAAGCCTCGGCGGCTCCCCTTCGGACGGTAGCTCGTCCAGCAGTGGCTGTGACCAACCACCGCGCCGTCGCGCTCGCCTTGAGGGAGGTAGCGGGTCAGCCCGTCGTCGCGCCTTGGTGAAGCGTGAGGAGGGGTCTGACTGAGCTCCTGGAGTTAGTACGATCCCTCGCCATGAGTCGGTGTCGGGCAAGCCGTGTCTATTTTGTTTTCCACCCTTTCCGGCGCAAAAAGAGAGTAGTGTGGGGCCCCGTAGGGGCATGCTGGACTGTTGTCGTTGACTATTATGCTATTTTCATTATTCCCATGCTGTGTTTTGGTGCTGCGTGCTCGTGTGTAGGAACTACATAGCTTGGGGGGACTTGCCGCAGTCTTTGCTTCTCGAGGCTGAGGCCTCGTCGTGCGCCTTGTGGCCTACAAGAGTTAGTCAGGAGAGGTAACTTCCTGTTTTGGTCATGAGGACGACCGACTCAGGTCCTGTGTCGCATCGTGATGCCCATGGGGCACGGACCGGGAGGAGTGCTCCCGCGGCGGACTTGGATAGGAGAGCCTCACAAGATTGGGTCAGAAACACTCGCGAGGGCACCCGCGCAGCCCCCTTGCGAGACTTGTGGAAGAGAAAATGGGTCAGGTGGGCGACAAAGACAGAAAAACACAGGACAAGGATTGCAACAACGCTAAAAGCAACTCCAATAAAATTTCAAATAAGGATGAACAAGCCAACTGCAGAAAGCAAATGAAAAGCCGCGTCCGGCACCTAATCTAGTCTTCGACGTCTTCTCACCAGCGCGGAGCTAAGTGCTGCCACTGGGCGTGGCGGGAGCCCCCGAGGCCCGAGGGCGGCTCTCCGGAGATTCTAGGGCGTGTACAGCCCCAACTCATTATTACATGAGAGTGTCACGGGCGACGAGTTTCACAGGCATTGGCCTTCTTCACAGGCTCTGGGCCTTTCTCGGGGCGATGAGCCTCATAGGCGTTTGCCTTCTTCACAGGCACCGGGCCTTTCTTGGTACGACAAGCTTCATAGGCACCGGGCCTTCTCTACAGGCGCTGGGCCTTCCTTCAAGGGTAGAACTTCCGGAGGTGCTGGTGAAGGAAATATGCCCTAGAGGCAATAATAAAGTTATTATTTATTTCCTCATATCATGATAAATGTTTATTATTCATGCTAGAATCGTATTAACCGGAAACATAATACATGTGTGAATACATAGACAAACATAAAGTCACTATGGTGCCTCTACTTGACTAGCTCATTAATTAAAGATGGTTATGTTTCCTAACCATAGACATGTGTTGTCATTTGATTAAAGGGATCACATCATTAGGAGAATGATGTGATTGACATGACCCATTCCGTTAGCCTATCACTTGATCGTTTAGTATGTTGCTATTGCTTTCTTCATGACTTATACAAAGTTCCTACAACTATGAGATTATGCAACTCCCGTTTACCGGGGGAACACTTTGTGTGCTACCAAACATCACAACGTAACTGGGTGATCATAAAGGAGCTCTACAGGTGTCTCCGAAGGAACATGTTGAGTTGGCCTATTTCGAGATTAGGATTTGTCACTCCGATTGTCGGAGAGGAATCTCTGGGCCCTCTCGGTAATGCACATCACTATAAGGCTTGCAAGCAATGTAGCTAATGAGTCAGTTACGGAATGAGGCATTACGTAACGAGTAAAGAGACTTGCCGGTAACGAGATTGAACTAGGTATTGGATACCGACGATCGAAGCTCGGGCAAGTAAAATACCGATGACAAAGGGAACAACGTATGTTGTTATGTGGTTTGACCGATAAAGATCTTCGTAGAATATGTAGGAACCAATATGAGCATCCAGGTTCCGCTATTGGTTATTGACCGGAAATAGTTCTAGGTCATGTCTACATAGTTCTCGAACCCGTAGGGTCCGCACGCTTAATGATACAATGACAGTTTTATTATGAGTTTATAAGTTTTGATGTACCGAAGGTTGTTCGGAGTCCCGGATGTGATCACGGACATGACGAGGAGTCTCGAAATGGTCGAGACATAAAGATTGATATATTGGAAGCCTATATTTGGATATCGGAATAGTTCCAGGTGAAATCAGGATTTTACCGGAGCACCGAGGGGTTACCGGAACCCCCCCGGGGGTAATTGGGCCTACATGGGCCATGAGGGAGAAGAGGAGGGCCGGCGAGGGCGGGCCGCGCGCCCCCTCCCCCCTAGTCCGAATAGGATAAGGAAGGGGGGGCAGCCCCCTTTCCTCTTTCCCCACCCTCGTTTCCTTCTCCAACAAGGCAAGAGGAGGGAGTCCTACTCCCGGTGGGAGTAGGACTCCTCCAGGCGCACCCCTAGGGGGCCGGCCGCACCTCCCCCCTCCCTCTTTTATATACGGGGGCAGGGGGGCACCCCAAGACACACAAGTTGATCATTGTGATCGTTCCTTAGCCGTGTGCGGTGCCCCCCTCCACCATATTCCACCTCGGTCATATTATAGCGGTGCTTAGGCGAAGCCCTACGTCGGTAGAACATCAACACCGTCACCACGCCATCGTGCTGACAGAACTCATCCCCGACACCCTGCTGGATCGGAGTCCAGGGATCGTCATCGAGCTGAACATGTGCTGAACTCGGAGGTGCCGTACGTTTGGTACTTGGATCGGTCGGATCGTGAAAACGTACGACTACATCAACTGCATTGTCATAACGCTTCCGCTTTTGGTCTACGAGGGTACGTGGACAACACTCTCCCCTCTTGTTGCTATGCATCACCATGATCTTGCGTGTGCGTAGGATTTTTTTTGAAATTACTACGTTCCCCAACAGTGGCATCCGAGCCAGGTTTTATGCGTAGATGTCATATGCACGAGTAGAACACAAGTGAGTTGTGGGCGATACAAGTCATACTGCTTACCAGCATGTTATACTTTGGTTCAGTGGTATTGTGAGATGAAGCGGCCTGGGCCAACATTATGTGTACGCTTACGCGAGACTTGTTTCACCGTTACGAGCACTCGTTCTTAAAGGTGACTGGTGGGTGTCTGTCTCTCTCACTTTAGTTGAACAGAGTGTGGCTACGCCCGGTCCTTGCGAAGGTTAAAACAGCACTAACTTGACGAACTATCGTTGTGGTTTTGATGCGTAGGTAAGAACGGTTCTTGCTCAGCCCGTAGCAGCCACGTAAAATTTGCAACAACAAAGTAGAGCACGTCTAACTTGTTTTTGCAGGGCATGTTGTGATGTGATATGGTCAAGACGTGATGCTATATTGTATGAGATGATCATGTTTTGTAACCGAAGTTATCGGCAACTGGCAGGAGCCATATGGTTGTCGCTTTATTGTATGAAATGCAAACGCCCTGTAATTGCTTTACTTTATCACTAAGCGGTAGCGATATTCGTAGAAGCAATAGATGGCGTAACGACAACGATGCTACGATGGAGATCAAGGTGTCGCGCCGGTGACGATGGTGATCACGACGGTGCTTCGGAGATGGAGATCACAAGCACAAGATGATGATGGCCATATTATATCACTTATATTGATTGCATATGATGTTTATCCTTTATGCATCTTATCTTGCTTTGATTGACGGTAGCATTTTAAGATGATCTCTCACTAAATTATCAAGAAGTGTTCTCCCTGAGTATGCACCGTTGTGAAAGTTCTTCGTGCTGAGACACCACGTGATGATCGGGTGTGATAGGCTCTACGTTCAAATACAACGGGTGCAAAACAGTTGCACATGCGGAATACTCAGGTTAAACTTGACGAGCCTAGCATATACAGATATGGCCTTGGAACACGGAGACCAAAAGGTCTAACGTGAATCATATAGTAGATATGATCAACATAGTGATGTTCACCATTGAAACTACTCCATCTCACGTGATTATCGGACATGGTTTAGTTGATTTGGATCACGTGATCACTTAGATGACTAGGAGATGTCTGTCTAAGTGGGAGTTCTTAAGTAATATGATTAATTGAACTTAAATTTATCATGAACTTAGTACCTGGTAGTATTTTGCTTCTCTATGTTTGTTGTAGATAGATGGATCGTGCCGTTGTTCCGTTGAATTTTAATGCGTTCCTTGAGAAAGCTATGTTGAAAGGTGATGGTAGCAATTACGCGGACTGGGTCCGTAACCTAAGGATTATCCTCATTGCTGCACAGAAGAATTACGTCCTGGAAGCACCACTAGGTGCCAGGCCTGCTGCAGATGCAACTGACGATGTTAAGAACGTCTGGTAGAGCAAAGCTTATGACTACTCGATAGTTCAGTGTGCCATGCTTTACGGCTTGGAACCGGGTCTTCAACGACGTTTTGAACTTCATGGAGCATATGAGATGTTCCAGGAGTTGAAGTTAATATTTCAAGCAAATGCCCGGATTGAGAGATATGAAGTCTCCAATAAGTTCTATAGCTGTAAGATGGAGGAGAATAGTTCTGTCAGTGAACACATACTCAAAATGTCTGGGTATAATAATCACTTGATTCAACTGGGAGTTAATCTTCCTGATGATAGTGTCATTGATAGAATTCTTCAATCACTGCCACGAAGCTGCAAGAGCTTCGTGATGAACTATAATATGCAAGGGATGGACAAGACTATTCCCGAGCTCTTCGCAATGCTAAAGGCTGCGGAGGTAGAAATCAAGAAGGAGCATCAAGTGTTGATGGTCAATAAGACCACCAGTTTCAAGAAAAAGGGCAAAGGGAAGAAGAAGGGGAACTTCAAGAAGAACAACAAACAAGTTGCTGCTCAAGAGAAGAAACCCAAGTCTGGACCTAAGCCTGAGACTGAGTGCTTCTACTGCAAGCAGACTGGACACTGGAAGCGGAACTGCCCCAAGTATTTGGCGGATAAGAAGGATGGCAAAGTGAACAGAGGTATATGTGATATACATGTTATTGATGTGTACCTTACTAATGCTCGCAGTAGTACCTGGGTATTTGATACTGGTTCTGTTGCTAATATTTGCAACTCGAAACAGGGAATACGGATTAAGGGAAGATTGGCTAAGGACAAGGTGACGATGCGCGTGGGAAATGGTTCCAAAGTCGATGTGATCGCGGTCGGCACGCTACCTCTACATCTACCATCGGGATTAGTTTTAGACCTAAATAATTGTTATTTGGTGCCAGCATTGATCATGAACATTATATCTGGATCCTGTGTGATGCGAGACGGTTATTCATTTAAATCAGAGAATAATGGTTGTTCTGTTTATATGAGTAATATCTTTTATGGTCATGCACCCTTGAAGAATGGTCTATTTTTATTGAATCTCGATAGTAGTGATACACATATTCATAATGTTGAAGCCAAAAGATGCAAAGTTGATAATGATAGTGCAACTTATTTGTGGCACTGTCGTTTAGGTCATATCGGTGTAAAGCACATGAAGAAACTCCATACTGATGGACTTTTGGAATCACTTCATTATGAATCACTTGGTACTTGCGAACGTGCCTCATGGGCAAGATGACTAAAATGCCGTTCTCCGAAACTATGGAGCAAGCAACTCATTTGTTGGAAATCGTACATACTGATGTATGTGGTCCAATGAATATTGGGGCTCGCGGCGGGTATCGTTTGAAGGAAATATGCCCTAGAGGAAATAATAAAGTTATTATTTATTTCCTTATATCATGATAAATGTTTATTATTCATGCTAGAATTGTATTAACCGGAAACATAATACATGTGTGAATACATAGACAAACATAGTGTCACTAGTATGCCTCTACTTGACTAGCTCGTTAATCAAAGATGGTTAAGTTTCCTAACTATAGACATGAGTTGTCATTTGATTAACGGGATCACATCATTTGGAGAATGATGTGATTGACTTGAACCATTCCGTTAGCTTAACACTTGATCGTTTAGTATGTTGCTATTGCTTTCTTCATGACTTATACAAAGTTCCTACAACTATGAGATTATGCAACTCCCGTTTACCGGAGGAACACTTTGTGTGCTACCAAACGTCACAACGTAACTGCGTGATTATAAAGGAGCTCTACAGGTGTCTCCAAAGGTACATGTTGGGTTGGCGTATTTCGAGATTAGGTTTTGTCACTCCGATTGTCGGAGAGGTATCTCTGGGCCCTCTCGGTAATGCACATCACTATAAGCCCTGCAAGCAATGTAGCTACTAAGTTAGTTACGGAATGATGCAGTACATAACGAGTAAAGACACTTGCTGGTAACGAGATTGAACTAGGTATTGGATACCGACGATCGAATCTCGGGCAAGTAACATACCGATGACAAAGGGAACAACGTATGTTTTTATGCGGTTTGACCGATAAAGATCTTCGTAGAATATGTAGGAGCCAATATGAGCATCCAGGTTCCGCTATTGTTTATTGACCGGGAACAGTTCTAGGTCATGTCTACATAGTTCTCGAACTCGTAGGGTCCGCACGCTTAGCGTTACGATGACAGTTTTATTATGAGTTTATAAGTTTTGATGTACCGAAGGTTGTTCGGAGTCCCGGATGTGATCACGGACATGATGAGGAGTCTCGAAATGGTCGAGACATAAAGATTGACATATTGGAAGCCTATATTTGGATATGGGAAACGTTCCGGGTGAAATCGGGATTCTACCGGAGTACCGGGGGGTTACCGGAACCCCCCCGGGGATTAATGGGCCTACATGGGCCATGAGGGAGAAGAGGAGGGCCGGCCAGGGCAGGCCGCATGCCCCCTCCCCCTAGTCCGAATAGGACAAGGAAGGGGGGGCGGCGCCCCCCTTCCTCTTTCCCCTCCCCCCTTTCCTTCTCCACCAAGGCAAGAGGAGGGAGTCCTACTCCCGGTGGGAGTACGACTCCTCCAGGCATACCCCTAGGGGTCCGGCCACACCTCCCCCCTCCCTCCTTTATATACGGGGGCAGGGGGGCACCTCTAGACACACAAGTTGATCATCCTGATCGTTCCTTAGCCTTGTGCGGTGCCCCCTTCCACCATATTCCACCTTGGTCATATCGTAGCGGTGCTTAGGCGAAGCCTTGCGTCGGTAGAACATCATCATCGTCACCACGCCGTCGTGCTGACGGAACTCATCCCCGACACCCTGCTGGATCGGAGTCCGGGGATCGTCATCGAGCTGAACGTGTGCTGAACTTGAAGGTGCCGTACGTTCAGTACTTGGATCGGTCGGATCGTGAAGACGTACGACTACATCAACCGCGTTGTCATAACACTTCCGGTTACGGTCTACGAGGGTACGTGGACAACACTCTCCCCTCTCGTTGCTATGCATCACCATGATCTTGCGTGTACGTACGAATTTTTTTGAAATTAGTACATTCCCCAACAGTGGCATCTGAGCCTGGTTTTATGCGTAGATGTCATATGCATGCGTAGAACACAAGTGAGTTGTGGGCGATACAAGTCATACTGCTTACCAGCATGTCATACTTTGGTTCAGCGGTATTGTGAGATGAAGCGGCCCGGACCAACATTACGCATACGCATACGCGAGACTGGTTTCACCTTTACGAGCACTCGTTGCTTAAAGGTTACTGGCTGGTGTCTGTCTCTCTCACTTTAGTTGAACCGAGTGTGGCTACGCCCGGTCCTTGCGAAGGTTAAAACAACACTAACTTGACGAACTATCGTTGTGGTTTTGATGCGTAGGTAAGAACGGTTCTTGCTCAGCCCGTAGCAGCCATGTAAAATTTGCAACAACAAAGTAGAGGACGTCTAACTTGTTTTTGCAAGGCGTGTTGTGATGTGATATGGTCAAGACGTGATGCTATATTTTATTGTATGAGATGATCATGTTTTGTAACCGAGTTATTGGCAACTGGCAGGAGCCATATGGTTGTCGCTTTATTGTATGAAATGCAAGCGCCCTGTAATTGCTTTACTTTATCACTAAGCGGTAGTGATAGTCGTAGAAGCAATAGGTGGCGAAACGACAACGATGCTATGATGGAGATCAAGGTGTCGCGCCGGTGACGATGGTGCTCACGATGGTGCTTCGGAGATGGAGATCACAAGCACAAGATGATGATGGCCATATCATATTACTTATATTGATTGCATGTGATGTTTATCCTTTATGCATCTTATTTTTCTTTGATTGACGGTAGCATTTTAAGATGATCTCTCACTAATTATCAAGAATTGTTCTCCCTGGGTATGCACCGTTGCGAAAGTTCTTCGTGCTGAGACACCACGTGATGATTGGGTGTGATACGCTCTACGTCCAAATACAACGGGTGCAAAACAGTTGCACACACGGAATACTCAGGTTCAACTTGACGAGCCTAGCATATACAGATATGGCCTCGGAACACGGAGACCGAAAGGTCGAGCGTGAATCATATAGTAGATATGATCAACATAGTGATGTTCACCATAGAAAACTACTCCATCTCACGTGATGATCGGACATGGTTTAGTTGATTTGGATCACGTGATCACTTAGATGACTAGAGAGATGTCTGTCTAAGTGGGAGTTCTTAAGTAATATGATTAATTGAACTTAAATTTATCATGAACTTAGTCCTGGTAGTATTTTGCAAATTATGTTGTAGATTAATAGCTTGCGTTGTTGCTTTCATATGTTTATTTTGATATGTTCCTAGAGAAAACTGTATTGAAAGATGTTAGTAGCAATGATGCGGATTGGATCCGTGATCTGAGATTTATCCTCATTGCTGCACAGAAGAATTATGTCCTTGATGCACCGCTAGGTGACAAACCTATTGCAGGAGCAGATGCAGATGTTATGAACGTTTGGCTATCTCAAAATGATGACTACTTTATAGTTTAGTGCACCATGCTTAAACGGCTTAGAATCAAGACTTCAAAGACGTCTTGAACGTAATGGACCATATGAGATGTTCCAGGAGTTGAAGTTAATATTTCCAGCAAATACCCGAGTTGAGAGATATGAAGTCTCCAACAAGTTCTATAGCTAAAAGATGGAGGAGCATCACTCAACTAGTGAGCATGTGCTCAGATTGTCTGGGTACTTCAATCGCTTGAATCAAGTGGGAGTTAATCTTCCAGATAAGATAGTGATTGACAAAGTTCTCTAGTCACCATCACCAAGTTACTAGAACTTCATGATGAATTATAGTATGCAAGGGATGACGAAAACTATTCCTGAGCTCTTCGTGATATTGAAATCGATGAAGAAAGAGCATCAAGTGTTGATGATTGACAAGATCACTAGTTTCAAGAAAAGGGAAAAGGGAAAGAAAGGGAACTTCAGGTAGAATGACAAGCAAGTTGTCACTCCCGCGAAGAAGCCAAAAACTGGACCAAAGCCTAAAACTGAGTGCTTACACTGCAAAGGAAATGGTCACTGGAAGCGGAAATGCCCTGAATATTTGATGGATAAGAAGGATGGCAAGGTGAACAAGGGTATATTTGATATACAAGTTATTGATGTGTGGCTTACTAGTGTTTATAGTAGCCCCTGATTATTTGATACTTGTTCGGTTGCTAAGATTAGTAACTCGAAACAGGAGTTACATAATAAACAGAGACTAGTTGAGGGGAAGTGATGATGAGTGTTGGAAATAGCTCCAAGATTGATATGATCATTGTCACATACTCCCTATACTTTCGGGATTAGTGTTAAACCTAAATAAATGTTATTTGGCGTTTGCATTGAGCATGAATATGATTTGATCATGTTTATTGCAATATGGTTATTCATTTGAAGTCAGAGAATAATTGTTGTTCTATTTACATGAATAAAACCTTCAATGGTCATACACATATTCATAATATTGATGCCAAAAGATGCAAAGTTAATAATGATAGTGCAACTTATTTGTGGCACTGCGGTTTGGGTCATATCGGTGTAAAGCGCATGAAGAAACTCCATACTGATGGACTTTCGAAATCACTTGGTTATGAATCATTTGATGCTTGCGAACCGTGCCTTTGGGGCAAGATGACTAAAACTTCGTTCTCCGGAACAATGGAACGAGCTAATGACTTGTTGGAAATAATACATACTGATGTATGCAGACCAATGAGTATTAAGGCTCGTGGCGGGTATCGTTATTTTCTGACCTTCACAGATGATTTGAGCAGATATGGGTATATCTACTTGATGAAACATAAGTCTGAAACAGATTGAAAGGTTCAAAGAATTTCAGAGTGAAGTGGAAAATCATCGTAACAAGAAAATAAAGTTTCTACGATCTGATCGTGGAAATGAATATTTGAGTTACGAGTTTGGTCTTCAATTAAATCAATGTGGAATAGTCTCATAGCTCACGCCACCTGGAACACCACAACATTATGGTGTGTCCGAACGTCGTAACCGCACTTTATTGGATATGGTGCGATCTATGATGTGTCTTATTGATTTACCATTATCATTTTGGGGTTATGCATTAGAGACAGGTGCATTCATGTTAAAAGGGCACCATCTAAATCCGTTGAGACGACACCATATGAACTATGGTTTAGCAAGAAACCCAAGTTGTCGTTTCTTAAAGTTTGGGGATACGATGCTTATGTGAAAAAGTTTCATCCTGATAAGCTGAAACCCAAATCGAAGAAGTGTGTCTTCATAGAATACCCAAAGGAAACTGTTGGGTAAACCTTCTATCATAGATTCGAAGGCAAGATATTTGTTGCTAAAAATGAAGAGTTGAAGTTTTATAAGGACAATGTTGATCCGGTAGACATGACTTCTTTAAAGAAGCCCACCACAGAGCATGATCCAGCTTTGAAGTTTAAATAGGCTGATGAAACCAAATTGGTTGATTTTGTTCCTGGCGATTCAACCAAGCAGTTGAGCATCAGCGTCAACTTGGATCCCAAATAGGAAAGCGCGCTCATCGAGTTCATCTGTGAGAACCGGGACATCTTTGCATGGAAGCCTTCTAACATGCCAGGTGTACCGAGGGAACTTGCTGAGCACACTCTTAATATTGATCCGAAGTTCAAACCGGTCAAACAGTTTCTTCGCCGTTTTAATAAGGAACGGTGCAAGGCCATTGGAGAAGAGGTATCCCGGCTCCTGGCAGCAGGGTTTATCATGGAAGTATTTCACCCAGAGTGGTTGGCTAATCCGGTGCTGGTAGTTAAGAAGAATGACACTTGGCGTATGTGTGTGGATTACACAGATTTGAAGAAAGCTTGCCTGGCTGATCCCTTTGCCCTCCCTCGTATTGATCAAATCATTGATGCTACGGCGGGTTGTGAGCGTTTGAGTTTTCTGGATGCTTATTCCGGTTATCATCAGATCAAGATGGCAATTAAGGACCAGGAGAAGACAACTTTCATTACTCCCTTTGGAGCCTTCTGCTATGTATCCATCCCTTTTGGACTCAAGAGTGCCCAGGCAACTTATCAACATTGTGTGCAGAATTGTCTTCATACTCAGATTGGGCGCAACGTTCATGCTTATGTGGACGATATTGTGGTCAAGTCCAGGGAGGCAGAGACGCTCATCCCTGATTTGCAAGAAACCTTTGATAATCTGCGAGTTTATACTAAGTGTGTCTTTGGTGTACCGGCTCGCAAGATCTTGGGTTTTCTGGTGTCCAATCGAGGCATTGAGGCTAATCTGGAAAGAATCAAGGCTATAACGTCTTTGGCTAAACCGGCATGTATTAATGATGTTCAACGTCTGGCGGGTCGTATTGTGGCTTTGAGCCAGTTTATCAGCAGGTTGGGAGAGAAGGCGATCCCTCTATACCAGATGTTGAAGAAGACAGAAAATTTTATCTGGAGCAAGGCTGCTGATGCGGCGTTTGAAGACTTGAAGAAGCAATTGGCTAATCCGCTGGTTCTTGCTACTCCAGTTGATACGGAGCCACTGCTGTTATATGTGGCTGCTAATGCCTGAGCCGTCAGTGTTGCCATTGTGGTGGAGCGCAAGGAGGCTGGGAAGGAATACCCGGTTCAAAGGCCGGTTTACTATATTAGCGAAGTGCTCATTGAGTCAAAGCAAAGATATCCACATTGGCATAAGCTGGTGTATGGGGTTTTTATGGCAAGTCGGAAGCTTAAACAGTACTTTCAAGGTCACCCCATCACAGTGGTCAGTTCTGCTCCTCTGGGGATATAATCCAAAACAGGGAAGCAACTGGCCGGGTTGCTAAGTATGCTATTGAGCTTGGGCCGCACGGTTTGAAATATATGCCTCAAACGGCAATCAAATCCCAAGCCCTTGTGGATTTCATCAATGATTGGACAGAGTTGCAGATACCGGAGGACAAACCGGACAATACATACTGGACTATTCACTTTGACGGGTCCAGGCAATTGGAGGGCTCGGGGGCTGGAGTTGTCCTTACTTCCCCTCGTGGTGATAAAATTCATTATGTTCTTCGCTTAATGTTCCCTTGTACTAACAATGCAACTGAGTATGAGGCCTTACTCCATGGTCTTCGAGTGGCTAAGGAGATGAACTTAAGCCGAGTGCGATGCCTCGGAGATTCTGATCTGGTGGCTCAACAAGTTTCTGGCACTTGGGACTCTAAAGATCCCCTCATGGCGGCTTACAGGCGAGAGGTGGATATTGTGGCTGGTCACTTCAAAGGTTATCAGGTTGAGCACATTGATCGGCGTAAAAACGAAGTAGCTGATGCTTTAAGTCGGCTGGGGTCTTAGCGTAAACCGGTGCCACCCAATACCTTTCTGCATGTCCTACACAACCCGTTGGTTCAGTTACCCACAGAGGAGGACCTCGCTATTCCTGATCCGGAGGCACAGTTGGTGGCCGCTTTACATATCATTCCGGATTGGATGGTTCCATACTTGGCGTATATGAACCGGGGTGAGTTACCAGAAGATGAAGTTCTGGCCAGACAGATAGTCCCGCGATCCAAGACCATGACAATCGTTAATGGCGAGTTACATCATTACAGTGTTTCAAGGGCGTTTCAGCGTTGTGTTTCTCCTGAAGAAGGCCGTGAGATTTTACGCGAGATCCACGAAGGAGACTGTGGTCATCACGCCGGTTCAAAATCCTTGGTAGCTAAAGCTTTTCGTCATGGTTTTTATTGATTGACGGCTCATGCCGATGCTGAGGACCTGGGAAAGCGGTTGATGCTTGTTAGAAGTTTGCACGTCGAGCTCATGTTCCGGCTCAGGAGCTACGGATGATTCCTATCACCTGGCCATTTGCCACTTGGGGGCTTGACATGGTAGGACCTTTTAAGCGATCTAAAGATAAGAAGACCCACCTGTTGGTGGCGGTTGACAAGTTCACTAAATGTGTTGAAGCGGAGCCAGTAAGCAAGTGTGACGCAGCCACAGCGGTTCAGTTCATCAAAAAGGTGATCTTCCATTTCGGTTTTCCACATAGCATTATCACGGATAATGACACAAACCTTTCTAAAGGCGAGATGGAGGACTTCTGTCAACGAGAGCACAACCGGCTTGATGTAGCCTCTGTGGCTCACCCCCAATCTAATGGTCAAGCTGAGCGAGCTAATCAGGAAATTTTAAAGGGTATCAAGCCCCGGCTTATGGTTCCTTTGAAGCGGACGCCATGTTGTTGGGTCGAGGAATTACCATCTGTGTTATGGACCATAAATACCACCCCAATCCGGTCTACCGGTTATACGCTGTTCTTCATGGTTTACGGAGCAGAGGCGGTACTGCCCAATGATATTTGTCATGACTCGCCTCGGGTTGCCAATTATGTTGAAGCGAACAACGAGCAAGCACGGCAAGAAGCACTGGACCTGTTAGATGAGAAGCGGGACATGGCCTTGGCGCGTTCGGCGGTTTACCAGCAAGACCTGCGGCGTTATCACGGCCGCCAGGTTAAAACAAGAACCTTTCAAGAAGGTGACTTAGTGCTCCGGCTCATCCAGGATCAGACCGATATGCACAAGTTATCCCCACCTTGGGAAGGGCCCTTTGTGGTCAGCAAAAATCTGCACAGCAGATCATACTAACTCATTGACGTTCGAGAAGACTCACGCACTTCTGAGGAGGACACCCGACGGCCGTGGAACATAGCTCTCCTTCGGCCTTACTACACCTAAGCCATAGGCTCTCACTATGTACATATTATGACAATGTATATATTATGCTCAATATAATAAACCGGCATCCTTGCTACAAGCAGGGCCTCTGCCGTTCTTCTAATATTTCTTGGTTACAAGGGGGCTTCTGCTTCCAAAGCGATGACCCGTTTTGACCATTAAACCGGCTATTAGGCCATCATACAGCTTGGGAGCTTCACACCCAAGGGGCCAAAGAGAGATCTGTTGCTACAAGCACGACTCAAACATAGGCACCCATTGAGCACAGCTCACAAAGTTACTTGGGGGCTCTTTGTGTAAAGTAACAAAGAGTTTGAAAGGACCCTTGTAACCGGGTATCGACCCACGGCTTGGAAGCCTGGTGTACTCACCTAAAACCCCGGGTTAACCTGCCTTCATCAAGTAAGCCACTGCTATCCAGGTAATCCTGGCATGACCCACCGAACGCTTGACAGTTACTCTCATTGAGACCCTGAACTTGTCAAAGTTAAAATGATGATTGGTTAGTTGGAGGCCCACCTTAAAAGGCTTTGTCAAATGGTTTAACTCAGCAGCCTGGCAGCCCACGAAAAGCCTCAAATTTGGGCCTGGCAGCCGTCAAAACGCCTCGACTACAAGTTTTATTTGCTTTTGCTTTTTACAAGTTTTATCTTTGTTGATCAAACGTTTCAAGTAAACTGGTGTCTTTCGACCCGGCCAGACTATATGTCTTCATCTTAACCCGGCGTCTCTTAACCCAGTGTGGCTTACAGATATCAGTTGTTAAGCATATAATTAAGGGTGAACCAACATCTTTTAATCCGGTCTGGTATTGAATATAAGTCGCCAGAATGATTATCCGGTGTTTATCAATACCCGGTATGGCTTGTTATGCACCAGCATAATATGGTGGCTACCTTCCAACACCCAAAATTTGGGTTTTCACCCTTATTAAATAAGTTGGCGGACCAACAACAGTGATTTAATATCACATGTATGATATGATTCATATTTCAGTACCTTATCACCTTTGTTATGAGGATTCTGTTTCTGTATTGGGTATCATAACCCGTCCGGCGGTAAACCGCCAAGACATATTTAAATGTTTAGCATGCAGATAGTAGGACTTATACAGCATACCAAGTCAAATAAAGCATAGCAACATCATGCTGGATTAAAATGTCAAGTGGCATTGCACAATGGCAGCAGATCAAAGTACGCCAACTAGCCTATTACAAGGCGCTTTAAAGCCCAAAATAAATGATTGTTCTTTACACAGAACACAATCTGTGAATTGTAACCCACTTGCCGGATTAAGACTCGGCGCCGGGTTGATGAGAGGATGATGGATCTTCTGGTGTCGGTTCAGCCTCCTCCTGCCCATCCAGTGGCTGGAAGTCAACGATGGTCCAATCAATCCGGGATAAAGCTTGAAAGACAACCTCTTCACTTATAAGTTCGGACAGATCAACGTCAGGGACGTAAGTGTGCTTACGGATTGGCGGGATAAGATTTTGCACTTCCTTCACAGCAGTGTCAATCCTTTGGTTGTTGGCATCATAGAAGGACCGATGAACAGTCAAATTAGCCTCTTCCGCCAATTGACTTGCCAAAGGACGCATCTCCTTTGTTAGGGCCTTGAGGGCTTCATTATCAAATTCTGCCCCATTTTCTTGTTCACCGGGATAGCCCTTGGCAATATCAATTGGATCTAGATAAGCTATCCATGCTTTGGCTCGAGTAAGTGCCAACAAAGCGCCAGCCGTGGCAGCGGATCGCTTCATCTCCTCTATCTGCACTGGCGCCATTGATAACTTTGCTAGTGTATCCTTGATCAATGTTGGTGTCGGTTTGTTGTATGAGACTGCACAGATAACCCGTTGGGCACCGGTATACAGTTGCTCTATCAACGTATATGTTGCCTTCAGCTTCATCCTCATGTCAGCGCCCGGATGAGCAACACGGCCACCTATAACGGTTTATGACATTGATGTTAAACCGGCAATTTCAAAGATGGTTATTCAAGAGATTTTGACAAGAGTATTTACCAAATATTGCAGAGCACATAGCATTTACTTGGTGCTTCAACCCAGTTAGCTCTTCCACCACTGGTTTAAGAGCTGACTTGATGTCTTCAGCCCGCTTCAACAATGTTGTCTTTTCAGTTTCCCAGCTAGCACGTTCATTCTTGAACCCTTCCTTAAGTTTTTCCATGGCTGTCAAAGCAGTTTTAAGCTCATCCTTGGCCTTGGAAGTCTCTGATTGCTGGGATTTGATATTCTCTTGAAGATCAGCAATTTTGGAGTCTTTGTTGTTTATATTGGCCTGCAAAGATCAGATGATGATGATATTTTTCTCAAAGTCCCAAGCATATAACCAGTTATACACTTGGCACTTGGGGTCTAATGCGGAATGCTTTTCTCTTTCTGATTATTTAAAAAGTCCCAAGGCTCAATACAAGTATGAATCTTGGCACTTGGGGGCTAATGCATGTTTGATCAAAAATTATACAGGTGAAAGGAGATGGCAAAATGAATATTGGGTCATGAAGTCCCAGTTCACCTTCATAAGATTAAACCGGCCCTTGGGGGCTACTCAGTTGAAGCATGCTTTATTCACAAGTCCCGGTTTGTCTTCAAGAGACATACCGACCCTTGGGGGCTACAATGGAGACATATAGAACAAAGCAAGATTAAAGTGTAGAGAGTTACCTCATAGCGCTCCTTCATCATATTCACCAAACCGGCTTCATTGTCTTGGCTTGTGTAGAGGCGATGTAAGAAACCGGAATGAAGCTCTTTGGCAGGAAAGTTGACATAGCTGGATAAATCTGTCTTTTCTATCTCCTAGCCCATAGCAGCAAATTCTTGCTTAGCAGTGTGCTTTGATATGGCAACCGGATTGCCTAGGGCGGTGTGAGCTGTACCAGTGATAATAACATCATCATCGCCACCTTTTGACGGACTTGGTGGACTGACGGTATCCCTGGCTGGGCTCGGCGGATTAGCAGCTGGGCTTGGCGGATTAGCAGCTGGGCTCGGTGGATTAGCAGCTGACCTTGGAGGCGTAGCATGCGGGCTTGATGGATCAACATGTGTGGTCGGATCAGCTTCCGGCGGATTAGCATCAGTGGCTGGATCTTGTGGGGCAGAGTCATCCATGACAACCTCAGTGTCTTTATCAGCATCTTCTGGGGTCTTCTCCGGTTCAATTCATCAGTGGGGTCACTGGTTTTAGCTTTCTTGCTCAGTCAGGCTTTGGCACTACAAACATAAAAACAAAATATTAGTATGGTAAACTGACGCGTGAAGAAAAAAGCTAAAGGGCAGTATGCTTACCCAGCGATGGTCTTGAGGGGAGGCAATTGCGTGGTTGATGAGTCACCAGATGAAGAGTTAGAAGTTACCTGATAATTTGAATCAGACGGATTAAGTGGGTATCGGAAGCAACCCGCCAAGGGAGAAGATTTATTAAAAGAGGAAGAGACCTCTTGACGACGTTTCCGAGGTGGAGTGTCTGGTAAACCGGAGGAAGTGACCTGTTGGCCACTGTGCCGGGTTGTGCGACGACCTTCATGTTGCTGTGTCTTCAAAGAAAATTGTGGATCCAAATGAGCAAGAGGGTGAGAGCGTTGTACTTTCCGAACTGCACGACGAAATTTTTGAACCGACACATGATCTGAACCGGAGGAAAGGGAGATTACCTCAACATGATTAGCGCGGCTGGCTTCCGCATCATCCTGGTAATAGTCATTGTTAATAAGGTGTATGAAAAAGGAGCCAAGGGAGTCAAGTTCTACCTCTTGATCCGATTCCTCAATATCTTCGGGCGGATCAGCGGACTTGCCGGTTTTCTTTTTAGCCGGTTTCTTTGTGACTTTGCTTTTTGCACGAGGGGCTCTCGCCGGTTTATCTTGAGCTTTCCTCTTCCAGAAGGTATCTTTGGCCTGTAAAAATTAAAACAAAGGATTATTATAGCAGTGTTAAAGCGGAGACGGATCAATGAAAAGCACAAGGTTAAAATTTTACCGCTGGCGGTTTGTTGGAGGCATAAAAAGGGCGCAGCCCAGTTTAGCTGCATGCGGCGATTGGTTCGGCAAGCATCTTCTTCACACATTCAGTGACATCGTCATCATTCATTTCTATCTCATTAAACAGTTGAGGATCTTTGGCATCGCCATTATACTCGTGCATCAGTCCAGAGCGGCGGCTTAAAGGAAGGATATGCCACGCAACCCAGCAGCGAACGAGGTCAACACCAGTCAAACCGTTGGCTAGGAGAGCCCGGAGCTTGGCGAGTTGAGGTGCATAAACTTGTCGCTCCTTGGCAGTGAGCCGTTGAGGCAGTGGATGGCCATTGCTGAGCCGGTGAGCACGGTAACCCGGAAAAGGATTTTCTCTAGCAGGAGCAGTGTTTTGACAATAAAACCATGTTAGGTTCCAGTCTTTGGGGTATCTGTGATGTTTTGCATGAGGGAAATCAACTTCTTTCCTCTTTTGGATTGACACCCCACCAAGTTCAGTGTTAGGACCAACAGAGAACTCGGTTCGGCGGTTTAAATAAAAAAGTCTCGGAAGAGCTCAACAGATGGTTCTTCTTGAAGGTAAACTTCACAGAATACTTGGAAGTTGCATATGTTGGACACATAATTTGGTCCAATATCTTGTGGATGGAGTTGAAAGCTAGCGAGTACATCCCGGAAAAACTTTGATCCGGGAGGGCTGAATCCCCGGTCTAGGTGCTGCATGAACACAATTACTTCTCCATCTTGAGGCTCAGGAGGGCACTCAGAGCCAGGAACTCGCCAATGAAGGACATTCTTTGAGGCTAAAGCGCCAGTTACAACATATCTGTTGATTTTTGTTTCCGTAATCCGGGAAGGAGCCCAGTTGCAAGCAAAGAATTGCTTGGTCATTTTGGAAAACAAACTGTAAAAGAAAAATGAAGGCCGGTTTGATGTGCACAAATCAGTGTTAAACCGGGGAATTTGATCAAGGCATATCTGTGAGTTAAACCGGCAATTCCTATTCAAGTCAAGATGGCGGTTTAAGTGAGGGCTAATGGCATATGGCGGATTACCAAGTACTAAAGGTTAAACCGCCCTTAAACAGAAGAGGCAGAGCTGAAATCTACTAAGTGTTTACGGAAATAGATTTCACAATATGGCAGTATAATCTTGGATCTATTGTGGTTCAATAAAGAAAATTTATCTGAGCTCTACAGTGGCGCTAAGAGGTACAGAGAAGGTCCAGATGGAGTTTTTCTAGGAACAGCAAGGCACTGTGGTGCGACAGACTAAAGTTATGGATCTAGCCGCAAAAGAAACTATCAGGCATAGCCAGATTCAGTAAAGAGGCTAAGGGAAAGGCGGAGAAGCACTGATGAATGTCGATGAACACAGATGAACTCGAAGGCCTAATGGAGATCTAGGGTTACAAGCAGAAGGCTTACCAGGGCCACGCGACAGTGGAGGAGTATCGCTGGAGCTCTGGTACGAACAGGGTGATGCAACTGCCTAAGTCGGTGCAGATTCGAGGACCGACGGTGGCAGCGGCGACGCTGGAGCTCTTCGGGTCGTGAGGAGGAAGACGAGAGGCAAGGGGGGAAAATGGAAAGACCCCCGGACCCTATTTATAAAGAAGAGGGGATAAACGGCAGGCGCGAGAATCGAGGGGCCTGAAGCAGCAAAAGGGGGCGCAGCTGTCGCCTCGATCTTCGGGATTTAATTAAGAGAAGGGAATCTTCATAAATCTTTTTCTGCAGAGATGACATCATGATGATTTACTGCAGTGATAGAAGATGACGTCATGGCGGTTCACCAAAGTTTACAGGAAGAAGACAATGTGGCGGTTTATGGAGAATTATTAGAAGATGCCCATGGAATTTTTCTAAGTATTGAAGATTGACATGAACAGGTTCAAATCAATCTGGGGCCTAATGTTGAGGATATAATTACTGAGTGTAAACCGCCCAGGAGGGGCCGGTTCACGCTCAACCATACTAAAAGCCAATGAAGACAAGAAGATGGCGCTTTACTGATAAAGCTTAGAGGTGCGAAGCCCAGAGGCGGATTAGGGCCCATAGTGCTAAACCGTCATAGTTGTATAACTTGTGTTGTAAGATAGGATAAGAGAGACCAAGCCGAACACTTGTATGAGTCGGCCTCCAGACTCTATAAACCGGCCGAGCGTCAACGTGTGTATATAAAGGGACGACCCAGCGGCGTTTCAGGGATAATAGACAACAACTCGAGACTCAGGCAAGGCGTATTTGCTCCCTGGTCATCGAAACCCCAATAATTCCATCACAACTAGACGTAGGATTTTACCTTCATCGAAGGGGCCGAACTAGTATAAACTCTCGTGTCCCTTGTCCGGTTTAACCCCTTCAGGCTAATCTCATTGCGATGGCCCCTCGACTAAGTCCTTCCACTAGGACATCTGACGTGATATTTCCACGACAGAGATGAAATGTCGCAATGCGGTTACTCGCCCGGTGAGCTTCTGCATTTCTCTTAGGGTCTTCGGCGGACTAATGTCTTCAACTGCCTTGACCAGCTCTGGGTTAGCCTCGATACCTCTGTGGGACACGAGGAAGCCCAAAAGCTTGCTCGAGGGGACTCCGAATACGCACTTCTCCGGGTTGAGCCGCAGGTCCACTTCGCGGAGGCTCGCGAAGGTTTCTTACATGTCCTGTATCAGGGTTTTCACCTCCCGAGACTTCACCATGATGTCATCGACATAGGCCTCGGCGTTTCTTCCGAGCTGCTGGCCCAAGGCGATGTGCATCAGTTGCTGAAAGGTCGTGCCCGCATTGCGCAACCCGAACGACATGCAGGTATAGCAGTATACTCCGCATGGGGTTAGGAAGGCCGTTTTCTCCACGTCTTCTACCGCCATCTTGATCTGGTGATAGCCCGAGAAGGCATCCAGGAAGCACATTAGGTCACACTCGGCAGTACAACCGACGATCTGGTTGATGCGAGGGAGTGGGAATGGATCCTGAGGGCAGGCCTTGTTGAGGTTGGTGAAGTCACCGCACATGCGTTCCTTTCCTCCCTTTTTAGGCACAACAACAGGGTTGGCCATCCATTCAGGATAGCGAACTTCGGGAATGACGCCTGCTGCCTCTAACTTGCAGGTTTCTTGGAGGATGAAGGCCTGCTTCTCGGTGGACTGTTGACTTGCCTTCTGCTTCACGGGGCGCACGTTGGGGCACATGTTGAGATGGTGTTCAATCACATCTCCTGGGACCCCTGCTAGCTGATCTGGTTCCCACACAAACACCTCCTTGTTTGCGCGCAGAAATTCACCAGGGCCTCCTCCTGCTCAGGGTAGAGATTGGCACCTATGGTGAAGGTGGCGCCAGAGGATCCATCCTCGTCGACTGGTACTTGCTTGGTCTGCGCCTTGTCTTGGGTGAATAGCGGCTACTTCTTGGCCGGTGCAACCCCCTTGGGCTCGAGGGTATCTGCGCCGGCGGGCTGCGCCGCCGCGGCCGTCTTGAAAGCGAGCTTGAGTGCCTGCAGCCCATCCCTTGTGTCTCCGGGCACGGTAAGGACGCCCCTGCTCCCGGGCATCTTCATGAGGTTGTAAGCCGGGTGAGTTGCCGCCATGAACTGGGCCAAGGTTGGGTAGCCGAGGATGGCGTTGTAAGGGAGGCCGATGGAGGCGATGTCGAAGTCGACCAGCTCCGTGCGGAAGTTGTCGTGGGTGCCGAAGGTCACCGAGAGGCGGATCTGCCCAGGGACCCGGTGGAACTGCCTTCGATGCCCGAGAAGGGCCTGCTGGGTTGGAGTCGCTCCAGCGGCACGTGGAGGAGGCTGAAGGACTCCACCGAGAGCACGTTGAGGCCGGCACCACCGTTGATTAGGGTCCTGGTGACGGCCACCTGGCAGATGGTGGGGGTGCATAGCTTTGGGAGCACGCCCGAGCAGGCAGTGTTGGAGGGGTGGTCGTCCGAGCTGAAGGTATAATCGGCCTTGGGTGCCACCTAGCCGGGGGGGCTTCACGACGCTTGAGCATGACACTGATCCGCTGGACGAACAGCTTGATGTGGCTGCTCGAAGGTGGCGCCAGCGAACCGCCTAGGAGAGCTGCGATGACCGAGGGCGCCGGCGCAGCATAGTGGGCGAGGAAGAGGCTGCACCGCCGGCAGGACGAGCAACCACATGCGTGGAACGCCGGTGAGGGCCATGGTCAGCCAGTTAGCCATGACCCTGTCGTCGCCCCTGCCTCGAGGATGGCCTCCTCATACGCCAGTAGGAAGGCTAGCAGATCTGTCATGCCGTCGTAGCGTGGCGGCATGTCTGGCTTGAACTTGTTCGGCCACTGCACCTGCCGTAAGGCAGGGGCCAGAGCCCGGAACCCCCTGATACGTTTCCGTCGTATCTATAATTTTTGATTGTTCCATGCCAATATTATTCAACTTTTATATACTTTTGGCAACTTTTTATACTATTTTTTGGGACTAACATATTGATCCAGTGCCCAGTGCCAGTTCCTGTGTGTTGCATGTTTTTTGTTTCGCAGAAACCCAATATCAAACTGAGTCCAAACAGGATAAAAACGGAAGGAGATTATTTTTGGAATATTTATGATTTTTGGGAAGTAAAATCAATGCGAAACGGTGTCCGGGGTGGCAACGAGACAGGGGGGCACGCCCTCCCCCCTGGGCGCGGCCCGGGCTCTCGTGGGCCACCCGTAAGGCGGTTAACGCTTTTCTTTTGGCGCAAGAAAGCTAATTTTATGAGAAAGATCTGGGCAAAAGATTCACCCTAATCGGATTACGGATCTCCGAATATTTAAGAAACAGTGAAGGGGTAGAATCTGAGAACGCAGAAACAGAGAGATAGATCCAATCTCGGAGGGGCTCTCGCCCCTCCCAAGCCATGGGAGCCAAGGAACAGAGGGGAAACCCTTCTCGCATCTAGGGAGAAGGTCAAGGAAGAAGAAGAAGAAGGGGGTCTCTCTCCCCCTTGCTTCCGGTGGCGCCGGAACGCCGCCGGGGGCCATCATCATCACCGCGATCTTCACCAACACCTCTGCCATCTTCACCAACATCTCCATCACCTTCTCCCTTCTATCTACAGCAGTCCACTCTCCTGCAACCCGCTATACCCTCTACTTGAACATGGTGCTCTATGCTTCATATTATTTTCCAATGATGTGTTCCCATCTTATGATGTCTGATTAGATTTTCGTTGTCCTATCGGTGATTGATGAATTGCTATGATTGGTTTGAGTTGCATGTTTTATTATTGGTGTTGTCCTATTGTGCCCTCCATGTCGCGCAATCGTGAGGGATTCCCGCTGTAGGGTTTGCAATATGTTTATGATTTGCTTATGGTGGGTTGCATGAGTGACTGAAACACAAACCCGAGTAAGTAGGTTGTTTGCGTATGGGATAAAACGGGACTTGATGCTTTGATGCTATGGTTGGGTTTTTCCTTAATGAATCTTTAGTAGTTGCAGATTCTTGCTAGAGTTCCAATCATAAGTGCATATAATTCCAAGTAAGGGATGATATGTTAGCTTATGCCTCTCCCTCAAATAGAATTGTAATAGTGATTACCGGTCGAGTAACATAGTCAATTGCTTAGGGGCAATTCCACAACTCCTACCACAACTTTTCCACACTCGCTATATTTACTTTATTGCATCTTTATCTAAACAGCCCCTAGTTTATATTTACGTGTTCTTTATTATCTTGCAAACCTATCCAACAATACCTACAAAGTACTTCTAGTTTCATACTTGTTCTAGGTAAAGCGAACGTCAAGCATGCGTAGAGTCGTATCAGTGGCCAATAGGACTTGAGAGAGTATTTGTTCTACCTTTAGATCATCGTTGGGTTCGACACTCTTACTTATCGAAAGAGGCTAGAACTATCACATATACTTGCGGGTCATTAAGACCTTTTTCTGGCGCCATTGCCGGGGAGTCATAGCGTGGGGTGAATATTCTCGTGTGTGCTTGTTTGCTTTATCACTAAGTAATTTTTATTTGCTGTTCCTAGTTGTTCTCTATCTTTAGTTATGGATATGGAATGCAAAATACCAAAAAAGTTAGTTGTACTTGCTACTCACGAGGATGGGGTAACTCCTAAAACCCTCGATTCTCATTATGCGAGACATATTATATACTGCTATGATAATCCTGAGAAAACCCCATTCAACTTTATAATGGGAGACACATTGGATCAATGTGAATACTTTAGGGATTATCGCTCGACACAAAAAGGGAAACTATTATGCGATCAATTTATCATGTTTCGTTGGTATGCCTGGGCTCTATGCTTCAGATATGATATTATTGTTGCTCCAGGATGGAGGCTCCACACCTTCCCTTTTGATGCAAATTTAATGATAGTGAAAACTTAGCTTCTTATGCTAATGGTATATATGATTACTATGATGTGGAACAAATAGAAGAATTTGTTGCTTTTAAGGCTGCTTATGAAATTGAATCTTTGTTTGAAAAGTATGAATCTTTAGATGATGATGTTTATAGGCCTGAAAATCTAGCTATACTTAGATATTACTATGAAAATTATGAATATAACTACTATATTAATGCATTTCTGAAGAAATTTTCCGCTGTCCAAGAAGAGACTAATATTTTGCAGGAAGCTATGGAAGAAGAAATTGATGAAACAGCGAGCTCATTGGATGAAAAAGATGATGAGGAGAGTGAAGAACAAAAGGAGGAAGAGCGGATTAGCAAAACGTGTCGACCTTCTAATGAGAGTAACCCTCCAACTCATACATTATTTAATTCCCCTTCGTGCTAAGGAGGATTGCTATGATCCCTTGAATTTATTTGAAAATCCCTTTTTGATGATGCTTGCTATGCTTGTGGCCAAGATTCCAATATGAATTATGCTTATGGAGATGAACTTGCTATAGTTCCTTATGTTAAACATGAAATTGTTGCTATTGCACGCACGCATGATAGTCCTATTATCTTTTTGAATTCTCCAAACTACACTATATCGGAGAAGTTTGTGCTTATTAAGGATTATATTGATGGGTTGCCTTTTACCATTGCACATGATGATTTTGATGAATGTAATATGCATGTGCTTGCTACTCCTACTTGCAGTTATTATGAGAGAGGAACTATTTCTCCACCTCTCTATGTTTCCAATACGATAGAATTGCAAGAAACTGTTTATACTATGCATTGGCCTTTACTATGTGTGCATGAATTGTTCTTTTATGACATGCCGATGCATAGGAAGAGATTTAGACTTCGTTGTTGCATGATATATGTTACTTTGTGCTCACTACTAAATTACAAATCATTGTTAATTAAAATTGGCTTTGATATACCTTGGGATCTGGGTGGATTCATTACTTGTGCACTAAATGCCTACCTTAATGGCTTTAAAGAAAGCGCTGCCAGGGAGACAACCCAGAAGTTTTAGAGAGTCATTTATTTTTGTTGAGTGCTTTCATATAGTTTAGAAACAAAATAAAATAAAGAGGGGAACCTAAAAACTTTTCAAAAAGGAAAGTGAAAGTGAGAAAGACAAGCATTGTTGAAGTGGGAGCTAGCCTTGAACTTTGTTCATGCTCACGGAAACTTTGTGAATCTTAATTACAGAAACTTTTCATCAAAGATAATTATCCCATTCTACAATTCCATTGTATTATAAGAATAATGTGCCAAGGTTTGCCTTTAGGATGTTTACAATGTTTGTTGGTTTGTACGGTGTAGGACAGAAACTTTGTCTGTAGTGCGCGATTTTACATTTTTAACTCGAACGTCAATTTGTTCTGATTCCTGTTGCACTGTCTTGCCATACAACTTTTTTATTTTCTAATTTTAGTAGAATTGTTGGGGTACCATAAGTATGGTGGATGTTCAGATTGCTACAGACTGTTCTGTTTTTGACAGATTCTGTTTTTGATGCATAGTTTGCTTGTTTTGACGAATCTATCAATTTATATCAGTGGATTAATCCATGAAAAAGTTTTATTACAGTAGACACAATGCAAAAAAAAATATGAATTGGTTTGCAGCAGTACTTAGAGTGGTTATTTTCTTTATTATACTAACGGATCTTACCGAGTTTTCTGTTGAAGTTTTGTGTGGATGAAGTGTCTAAACGAGGAGGTCTCGATATGAGGAAAAGGAAGAGAGGCAAGAGCTCAAGCTTGGGGATGCCCGAGGCACCCCAAGTAAATATTCAAGGAGACTCAAGCGTCTACACTTGGGGATGCCCCGGAAGGCATCCCCTCTTTCGTCAACAAGTATCGGTATGTTTTCGAATTTGTTTCGTTCATGCATTATGTGCAAGTCTTGGAGCGTCTTTTGCATTTAGTTTTCATTTTTATTTTATGCACCATGATGGTATGAGATAGTCCTTGATTATAGAATGCTCATTTCACTTCACTTAAATCTTTTGAGTATGGCTTTATAGAATGCTTCATGTGCTTCACTTATATCATTTGAAGTTTGGGTTGCCTGTTTCTCTTCACATAGAAAACCGCCATTTGTAGAATGCTCTTTTGCTTCACTTATATTTGTTAGAGCATGGTCATATCTTTTGTATAAAGAATTAAACTCTCTTGCTTCACTTATATCTATTTAGAGAGATGACAGGAATTGGTCATTCACATGGTTAGTCATAAAATCCTACATAAACTTGTAGATCGTTGAATATGATATGTTTGATTCCTTGCAATAGTTTTGAGATATAAAGGTGGTGATATTAGAGTCATGCTAGTGGGTGGTTGTGGATTAGTAGAAATACTTGTGTTGAGGTTCGTGATTCCCATAGCATGCACGTATGGTGAACTGCTTTGTGATGAAGTTGGAGCACAATTTTATTTATTGATTGTGTTCCTTATGAGTGGCGGTCGGGGACGAGCGATGGTCTTTTCCTACCAATCTATCCCCATAGGAGCATGCGCGTAGTACTTTGTTTTCAATGGCTTGTAGATTTTTGCAATAAGTATATAACTTCTTTATGACTAATGTTGAGTCCATGGATTATATGCACTCTCACCCTTCCATCATTGCTAGCCTCTTCGGTACCGTGCATTGCCCTTTCTCACCTCGAGAGTTGGTGCAAACTTCGCCGGTGCAAACAAACCCCGTGATATGATACGCTCTATCACACATAAGCCTCCTTATATCTTCCTCAAAACAGCCACCATACCTACCTATCATGGCATTTCCATAGCCATTCTGAGATATATTGCCATGCAACTTCCATCATCATCATATACATGACTTGATCATTCATTGTCATATTGCTTTGCATGATCGTAAGATAGCTAGCACGATGTTTTCATGGCTTGTCCGGTTTTTGATGTCATTGCTATGCTAGATCATTGCACATCCCGGTACACCGCCGGAGGCATTCATATAGAGTCATAACTCTGTTCTAGATATTGAGTTGTAAGTAAATAAAAGTGTGATGATCATCATTATTAGAGCGTTGCCCCAGTGAGGAAAGGATGATGGATACTATGATTCCCCACAAGTCGGGATGAGACTCCGGACTTTATGAAAAATAAAAGAGGCCAAAGAAGCCCAAATATAAAAAAAGAGGCCAAAGAAGCCCACCAAAAATAAAAAATAAAAAATATCAAGAGAAAATAAAAAAAATGAGAGAAAAAGAGAGAAGGGGCAATGCTACTATCCTTTTACCACACTTGTGCTTCAGAGTAGCACCATGTTCTTCATAGAGAGAGTCTCCTACACTTTCACTTTCATATACTAGTGGGAATTTTCATTATAGAACTTGGCTTGCATATTCTGATGATGGGCTTCCTCAAATGCCCGAGGTCTTCATGAGCAAGCAATTTGGATGCACACCCACTTAGTTTTCAGTTTGAGCTTTCATACACTTATAGCTCTAGTGCATTCGTTGCATGGCAATCCATACTCACTCACATTGATATCTATTGATGGGCATCTCCATAGCCCGTTGATACGCCTAGTCGATGTGAGACTTTCTCCTTTTTTGTCTTCTCCACATAACCCCCACCATCATATTCTATTCCACCTATAGTGCTATGTCCATGGCTCACGCTCATGTATTGCATGAAAATCGAAAAAGTTTGAAATTATTAAAGTATGAAACAATTGCTTGGCTTGTCATCAGAGTTGTGCATGATTAAATACTTTGTGTGATGAAGATAGAGCAACAGCCAGACTATATGATTTTGTAGGGATAACTTTCTTTGGCCATGTTGTTTTGAAAAGACATAATTGCTTTATTGGTACGCTCAAAGTATTATTTTTTTATGTCAAATGATAGACTATTGCTTTCAATCATTCGTGTCTTAATATTCATGCCATGTTTAGACATATGATCAAGATTATGCTAGGTAGCATTCCACACCAAAAATTATCTTTTTTTATCATTTACCTACTCGAGGACGAGTAGGAATTAAGCTTGGGGATGCTGATACGTCTCCGTCGTATCTATAATTTTTGATTGTTCCATGCCAATATTATTCAACTTTTATATACTTTTCGCAACTTTTTATACTATTTTTTGGGACTAACATATTGATCCAGTGCCCAGTGCCAGTTCCTTTCTGTTGCATGTTTTTTGTTTCGCAGAAACCCAATATCAAA
The DNA here is from genome assembly GCF_002162155.2 of Triticum dicoccoides. Lineage (NCBI taxonomy): Eukaryota > Viridiplantae > Streptophyta > Magnoliopsida > Poales > Poaceae > Triticum > Triticum dicoccoides. The sequence goes on from NC_041389.1 coordinate 160,520,177, forward strand.
CGGAGTCCAAACGGGATAAAAACGAACGGAGATTTTTTTTGGAATATTTATGATTTTTGGGAAGTAAAATCAATGCGAAACGGTGTCCGGGGTGGCCACGAGACAGGGGGGCGCGCCCACCCCCCTGGGTGCGGCCTGGGCTCTCATGGGCCACCCGTAAGGCGGTTGACACTTTTCTTTTTCTGCAAGAAAGCTAATTTTATGAGAAAGATCTGGGTGAAAGATTCACCCCAATCGGAGTTACGGACCTCCGGATATTTAAGAAACGGTGAAGGGGTAGAATCTGAGAACGCAGAAACAGAGAGATATATCCAATCTCGGAGGGGCTCTCGCCCCTCCCAAGCCATAGGAGCCCAGGACCAGAGGGGAAAGCCTTCTCCCATCTAGGGAGAAGGTCAAGGAAGAAGAAGAAGAAGGGGGCTCTCTCCCCCTTGCTTCCGGTGGCGCCGGAACGCCGCCGGGGGCCATCATCATCACCGCGATCTTCACCAACACCTCCGCCATCTTCACCAACATCTCCATCACCTTCCCCCTTCTATCTACAGCGGTCCACTCTCCTGCAACCCGCTGTACCCTCTACTTGAACACGGTGCTTTATGCTTCATATTATTTTCCAATGATGTGTTGCCATCTTATGATGTCTGAATAAATTTTCGTTGTCCTATCGGTGATGGATGAATTGCTATGATTGGTTTGAGTTGCATGTTTTATTATGGGTGCTGTCCTATTGTTCCCTCCGTGTCGCGCAAGCGTGAGGGATTCCCGCTGTAGGGTTTGCAATATGTTTATGATTTGCTTATGGTGGGTTGCCTGAGTGACTTAAACACAAACCCGAGTAAGTAGGTTGTTTGTGTATGGGATAAAACGGGACTTGATGCTTTAATGCTATGGTTGGGTTTTACCTTAATGAATCTTTAGTAGTTGCGGATGCTTGCTAGAGTTCCAATCATAAGTGCATAGAATTCCAAGTAAGGGATGATATGTTTTCTTATGCCTCTCCCTTAAATAGAATTGCAATAGTGATTACCGGTCTAGTAACATAGTCAATTGCTTAGGGGCAATTCCACAACTCCTACCACCACTTTTCCACACTTGCTATATTTACTTTATTGCATCTTTATCTAAACAGCCCCTAGTTTATATTTATGTGTTCTTTATTATCATGCAAACCTATCCAACAATACCTACAAAGTACTTCTAGTTTCATACTTGTTCTAGGTAAAGCGAACGTCAAGCGTGCGTAGAGTCGTATCAGTGGCCGATAGGACTTGAGAGAGTATTTGTTCTACCTTTAGCTCCTAGTTGGGTTCGACACTCTTACTTATCGAAAGAGGCTACAACTATCCTGTATACTTGCGGGTCATCACTCCCCGGCCCCAACGCTGGCGCCGGCCGCCAGAGCTGGAAGCGCGATGTCCCCCATGAGGGAGAAGCGTGGTGCTGACGGAGAGTGAGCCGGCAGAAGGACGACTTCGGCGCACCCCTACCTGGCGCACCAAATGTCGGATGTTGGGTTCCGGCAGATCCTTAAGGTTCGAACTCTGGGGTGCGAGCGAAGATCTTCCCCCTACCACTCCATGTCCGATCGCCTCACGAGAATCTAAGATAAACGATGAACAACACGAGGGACACAAGATTTATACGAGTTTGGGCCACCGTTGTGGTGTAATACCCCACTCCAGTGTGTGGTGTGGTGGATTTCCTCAGGGGCTGATGATGAACAGTACAGGGAAGAACTGCCTCACGAGAGGTGTTCTTGAGCTGGTGCGATGAACTGCTTGGATGAGTTCGATCGCCTCTCGATCTAATGAGCACCCGATGAGATCTCTCCCCTACAGTTGTGGCTATCCCTATATATAGAGAGGCCCTGGTCCTCTTCCCAAATATTGAGTGGGAAGGGCGCAAACAACGGCCATTTCGAAGGGGAACATCTAGTACAAGTTATCCTCACTAAAGTTGGTCTTCGACTGCCAAAGGCACTGGCGATGACGCCGTATTGGGCTCCACGGTGACCTCCATCCTGCCGCTCTGCTGGTCTTGGTCTCGTTTCACTGAAATGGCAAGCTTTGCCTGATGCCTCGATACTCCACGCCTGTGCTTGCCCCCTTTGCACCAAAGAGGAAACAAGGACACTGCGCGGGCCGGCTCCCGCCTGGTGCCCGCCTGGTCTCGATCGTCACGGCTTATGTCACGAGCACCTCGTGAGGTACCCTGCCTTGATCTCTCTGCCTCCTCGCGAGCCTGCCTGGCGAGACCGTTCCTGAGGAAGTCTTGTGTCGTCCTCCCCGCGAGGCTTGGCCCCTAGCGAGGGTCTTGAGTCTTGCGCCGATGAAGATGAGCCGTACTGGGCCACCACTCGAGCCACGCCGCAGGCCGCAGGCAGGCAAGTTTGGGGACCCCCGTTCCCAGAACGCCGACATTCTCCAAGATTGATTTATGGACTGGATACTATCAGCTCAAGATTAAAAAGGAGGATATTCCTAAGACCGCGTTCACCACTCGATACGGTCTTTATGAATATATAGTTATGTCTTTTGGTCTCACCAACGCCCCTGCCTTCTTCATGCACATGATGAATAAAGTATTCATGGACTTCCTCGATAAGTTCGTGGTAGTATTCATCGATGATATACTTATTTACTCAAGAAGTGAAGAAGTGCATAAAGAACACCTCCGAGCAATGTTACAACGACTCCGTGAACATCAATTATACGCCAAATTCAGTAAATGTGAGTTCTGGCTCAAGCAACTTAGATTCCTTGGACATGTGCTATCCTCCGAAGGTATAGCTGTGGACCCAAGCAAAGTAAAGGATGTACTCGATTGGTTGCCACCCACAACCGTATCTCAGATCCGGAGTTTTCTTGGATTAGCCGGATATTACCGTTGTTTCATTGAAGGTTTTTCCAAGATTGCTAAGCCCATGACAGAGTTACTCAAAAAGGATAAGAAGTTTGAATGGACTGAGGACTATGAGAAAAGTTTCACTGAGTTAAAGAAACGGCTGACAACTGCTCCGGTATTGACTCTTCCAGATATCTACCACAGTTTTGATGTGTATTGCGACGCTTCCAGGCAAGGACTTGGATGCGTACTTATGCAAGACGGCAAGGTAGTAGCTTATGCATCACGACAGCTATGACCCCACGAGGGAAATTATCCTACTCATGATTTGGAGTTGGTCGCGGTGGTTCATGCTTTAAAAATTTTGTGACACTGTCTCATTGGGAAGAGGTGCCAAATTTTTACCGGTCACAAAAGTCTCAAGTATATATTTACTCAGCCAGATTTAAATCTCTGTAAATGAAGATGGCTTGAGTTAGTCAAGGATTATGACCTTGGAATAAATTACCACCCGGGTAAGGCCAACTTGGTTGCCGATGCGCTTAGTCGAAAGCTCGTAAGTTTAAATGTCATATTGGAATCTTTGCCTCCTGAACTTAAAGAAGAGATTGCTCAGCTCAACCTGGTCATAGTTGAGGCTGGCCTTGCTAATATTTTGTAAGTTACCCCGACCCTTGAGGAAGAGATCCGCAAGGCCCAGCCAGATAACACCGATCTGCAGAAACGTGCCAAGCATATGGGAGCCAATCAGACTTCCGATTTCTCGAAGGATCAGCTCGGTACACTCCGATTCCGGGGAAGGATTTGTGTACCCAATCAAGAAGGTAGAAGATCCTATCAGAAGCCCATGAATCCTCGTATTCAATTCACCCCGGAGGTACGAAAATGTATGAAGACCTTCGACCAATATTCTGGTGGGATGGAATGAAGAAATACACTGCCTATTTCATGGCTTGTTGCAACATATGCAACAAAGTGAAGGCAGAACATCAGAAGCCAGTCGGACTTCTCAAACTGATGCCTGTGTCACAATGGAAATGGGATGATGTTTGTATGGATTTCGTCACAGGACTACCTAAGACCCGACATGGCAATGATGCAATCTAGGTCATAGTCATACATTAGCCAAGGTAGCCCATTTCATCCCAATCACAACCTCATATCGAGCAGATGAGCTTGCACAACTATATGTATCCGAATAGTCAGTCTGCATGGAGTCCCCCGAACCATCACTTCTGACCGAGGTTCACTATTTACCTCTGCATTTTGGACCCGTCTCCATTAAGCCTTGGGGAAAGAATTGAAATACAGTACCGCTTATCATCCTCAGACTGATGGACAGACAGAGCAGGTAAATCAAATACTCGAAGATATGCTACGAGCCTGTGCTTTGGCCCAAGGCCCAAAATGGGAAGACTGTTTGCCGTATGCCGAGTTCTCTCATAACAATAGCTTCCAGACCAGTTTAAAGATGTCACCATATGAAGCTTTGTATGGTCGTAAATGCCGCACTCCGTTAAATTGGTCTCTAACCGGAGATAGCCGTATTTTCGGAATGGATCTCATGCTGGAAGCCGAGAAACAAGTCAAGGAAATCAGGGACAGATTACAGTTGGCCAAATCTAGACAAAAGAGTTATTATGATGCGAAGCACTGACAGATCATTTTTGAACCCGGAAAACATGTATACCTTCGAGTCACGCCTATGAAAGGTATCAAGAGATTTCAGTCTCGTGGAAAATTGGCACCCAGATTTATTGGTCCATTTCCCATTATGACACAAGTGGGTATGGTTGCATATCAGTTGGAGTTACCCCCGGAATTGTCGGACCTGCACAACGTGTTCCATGTTTCACAATTATGGTGATGCATATCGCCGCCTGAGAAAAAGACTGATTTGACAGAAATAGAGCTGGCAAAGGATTGAACATATGAAGAGAGGCCAGTGAAAATTTTGGATCAGATGGAAAGAGTCACTCGCAGTAAAGCAAGGAAATTTTACAAAGTCCAATGGAAGCATCACACAAAGTCAGAATCAACATGGGAATCAGAAGAATTTCTAAGGGCACATTATCCAGAATGGTTTTCCCAAGCAACTGAATCTCGAGGACGAGATTCATTCTAAGTGGCGGAGGTTTGTGACAGCCTAGTTTTTGCCCTCTCTTCTTTGCCTGGTTTTTAGTTGATTTGGATTTGAGTTTGGAGTTTTTGAATCATTTCATATGGACTTAACCACTTGGGTACCCCTTGACTTTCACCCAAGTGCTTCAACTCCTTCTCAAAACATCACTCCCTCTCTGGTTCATCTCAAAATATCACTTGGAATATTTTCTTAAATGAAAATATTCATTTTGCCCTCCTAAGCCCTAGCTAGCCCTTTGTGCTCCAAAGCAACCCTAATTTTTCTTGCCCCTAAAATCCTGAGAAAAATCCCAATTATTCTTTGTACCCTAGGGCACATTTCTGAGAAAAAATACTCATCACTCTTTGGAATATTTTGGCTATAGAAAATATTTTCATTTCTGGACACAAATGGTAGTTTCTATAGCAACTACCATTTTACTAGCTCCATTGTAGCTGGTTTTTCTTGTGCATCTTTACCTTAGTAAGTGTTGGCTAGCCTCCAAAGCCCAGCCCTCAACTCCCAGTGGTTTGACCATAGTAAACCTCCAAAGTTACTGTCCAGAAACTTACTTGGAGTACAAATTCATTTCTACTGCACCTGGAACCCAACCCCATCGTGGTAACACTCAAAACTACCAAGGACAACACGCCAGACATGAAGTTTGCGATTAGGTTGGCCTGATGTCCTAGTTCACGCGGTGACCGCGTTCGTCCAGGCGTGCTGGCATGCAAAATACGCGCTCTGAGTGCCGCCGAGCGCTCTGTTGCGCGCATGGTCGCTCCCCAGCCTGCCCGAGCGTGCCAAACCGCGCCACCATCTCCGTATCCACACTCTTAACTCCTCCATGGCACTCACCGACGCCGGAGCTTGCCGCAGCGGGCATGGGCACGGTCCGGCCAATGACACAGTGCACGGTGCACTGTGCTCGTCGTCTTCCCTTCGCCCCTGTGCTCGTCCGCGCTCGCCAATAGTTCCCGTGTGAGCTCCGTCCTCTTCCCCCTCTCTCACTGACGTCGTTTGTCCCCGGGCGTCATGGACAGGTGTCCTCCAGTGGAGCTCAAACCCCCCTCGCTGCTCGCTTATAAATACGGCCATCCCCAGCCTCCTCGAGCACCCGCATCCACTGTCACACAACCTACAAGCTAGTAGGAAGCCGCAGCCTGACCAGAGCAGGCCACGGGCTGTCATCCCCGAGCTCGAGCTTGCCGGCGACCCGCTCGGGTCGTCCCCGTAGCTCCAGCCCCTCCCAGGCCAGGGCAACCCTGCCAGGGCCTCCGCCACTCTCCGGTGGAGCCACTCCGCCCTATTGGAGCCCCTGGAGCCACCCCTAGCCGCTGTCGTCTTCTTCTCCGGCGACCGCTGCCCTCTGCCTCTGCTGGAGAGGTTGTTTCCGACGCCGTCCGACCACCCCAAGCCACTCTACGGGTATGGGTAGGTGCGGCTCCGTCTCCTCTATCGATCCCCCCTCTCGTTTTGCCCCAAGATCCCTCGCCGCCGGCGTGCGCTCCAGCGAAGCTCCGCCGCTCCTTGTTTCCCTCTCCCCCTCCTCCTCACCTGACTAGCGGGGCCCGCTAGTCAGCCACTCTCTACGAGCGTGAAGCGGTACAAGTGGTGGCGCCCTGGGCTTTTACGCCTTCGACGTCACCCCCCCAGTCTGTTTTATTTTAATTCAAATTCCATTTAAATCCAGAAAACTTCAAACAACCATAACTTTTTATCTATAAGTACAAATGCATTGATTCTTTTTGCACTGTGTTCTTTGTCCAAAAATCTAGCAGCTCCCAAAAAGATGGGATTTTCCTCTGCTGTCTAAATTTTCTTGTGAATTTCAGAAGGTTTCTTGATGTTTTTCTTTTTGTGTTTTTATTTATTTTCAGAAGAGCAGGCTTCTCTTGAGGATCACCAGGAGGCTTGTGAACCTCATCTGCACTAAGGCAAGCAACAGCAACATTTTCATAGTGCCACTTCAGTATTTGTGATTTTCCTACTTGAATTAATGATTATTCATGCATTTAAATTGTTAGTATGTTAATTATATTCTGTTAGATGCTTGTTATATTAAATATGCTTGATTTTAGAAAGTTTGAAGTGAATCTAGTTGATAAGCTAACAAGGATTTTGTTATGGGTAATGATAGGATAATATGGTTATGGAGATAAATAATTAGTGAAATTATTTTTGCATGATGAAAAATGATAAATTTCCTAGAAAAGATTCTCGTTTAAGTGAGGTTTTATCTTAACCAGAGGAGTATCATGAGTTATTGATTGCTCATTAAGAGCGTAGTTGACTCAGTTATTGTCACATCCCTAGTTCTGGTTTGCTCTGGGCTAGCTAGTCATGTGTGCATCATGTTTAATATTCAATGAATTTGCAATGGGGACTTGTGAAAGCCTCAGAAATCATTTTGAAAATGACGAAGATAAAAATTGCTTCAATTTGGACTGAAAAAATGTTCCTGTTTTTCTCTAAAAATATTGGCCAGAGTTAGAATTCAAACCAATATTTTTGGGAGCTCGGAAGTATTTATTTTCGGCCATTTGAGTTAATCCAGTAAATATTTGCATTGGACATATATATGTTATATATATTATATATGTCCAATAATTCGGATTTTTACTGTGGGGCTCTAGAATAATCCAATTAGTTGCTACATTTATTTTCAGAAAAAAATAAATTGGTTTAGTACTTTACTAAATCAGAGAAAAAATTACAGAAATAGAAAACAAAACAAAATAGAAAAAAAGGGGAGAGAGGCTTACCTGGGCCACTTACCAGCCGGCCCAGCAGTTTGGCCCAGCTGACTGGCCACGCCAATCGTCTCTCTCCTCTCGCCAGTAGGACAGAGGCGTGTGCCTCGCGCGCGCAAGCACGCGCCCCCGGCCACCTCCCTCTGGACCCCCCGGACGATGCCACGCACACCCCTGCCCCCTCTCTCACTCTCCCTGGAACCTTCCCCCTCCTCTGCTCTCTCTCTCTCTCGCACAGCCCGAGCGGAGCTCATCGCCACCGCTCGCTATTGCCGCACCCAGAACCAACCCCTCAC
>NC_041389.1:160528442-160536900 GCF_002162155.2 Triticum dicoccoides
GACACCACGGAGCTCCAAGACGAAGCACGCGCCTGCGGGACGCCCGAAGCGAGTCTATCATCTTCATCTTCGCCATCGGTCGTCGTAGATCTGCTTTGCCGCCCAGCTCAGCTCTGGCCTCCCTCGAGCTGGCTGACCTGCTCTTCATCTCCTTCGTGAGCACCTTCCTCGAACCCTCCTCTTCCCCATCTCGTTTGCACGTCGTAGTCACCGTCTTGCCTGAGACCGAACTGCACCGCCACCCGAGCTTCTCGCCACCGTGCCCATAGCCACCGCAACTCCCAACCGAGCACACCCACGTGCTCACCGCGCTGCGCAGGTGCCGTAGGAGCCAAGCACGCCACCCCACGGCCACCGCAGCCTAGTTTCTGAGTGCGCCCGAACTCCGGCCGCTGCCGGGGTCGACGCCGCGCTCAACTCCGACCGCTGGAGCCCCTCCCGCTTGCACAGGGAGATGCGGAGCACTCCCAGCAGCACGCAGCGCCCCTCCGACCTCCTTTTGGTTGCCGGAGGACGAAACTCGAGCCCCCGCCGCGTCTGCTGTCGCCGGCGTCAAGCCGCCGGCGCGTTTGACCTTTTGACCAGGAGTTTGACCTCACCCTGGGTCAATGACATGCGGGACCAGCCCGCCTAATTAATCTAGGTTAGCTTAAGTTAAAACGCTAATTAACCAGTTAGTTAGGTTAGTCACTAACACGCGGGACCCACTGGTCAGTTTGACCTGGGCTGGCCGTTGACCTGCGGATGTCAGCATGATGTCATGCTGATGTAGTAAACTATTTTCTGGTTTTAGTCTAATTTAAAATAACCAGGAAATTCTAGAAAATAGCTAAAACTTCTAAAAATCATATAAATTCAACCGTAACTCAGAATGAAATAAATTATATATGAAAAATGATCAGAAAAATCCAATCTATCCATCTATACAATTTTCATGCATGTGAGAACAACTTATAGCTGCTGTTTAGCACAAATCATATAAATGGCATTTAAATATCCACATATGGACTTTGAATTTGAATCTTGGATTCAAACCAACTTCATTTAACTTCCTGCTAGTTGCATTAGCTCAAACCACGGCATGTTGCCATGTCATGATCATGCATCATATTGTGCATTGCATTGATTGTGTTCTTCCTTGTTTGCCGGTGTTTGTCCCCTCTCGATAGACGTGGTTCCGGCGATGAGTTCGATGACACCGATGAAGAACTATACTATCTTCAGAAGTGCCAGGCAAGCAGAACCCCCTTGTTCATTCTGATACAATCCCACTCTCTCGCCCCTGCTCTATGATACTGCATTAGGACAACAACGATACAACTGTTACTTGCTGCGGTAGTTGAACCCCTTTCTTCTGCATGACCTGTCATTGCCACAGTAAATAGATGAAACCCACTAGCATGAGTAGGAGTTGTTTGAGCCCTGATGTGCCTACTCATTCATGCTTGTGTTGTCATGCCTGCTATTTCTTAGAGTTGTGTCAGGTCTAATTCACCAGGGATGAATTGGAGGTGTGTGTTCATGTCCTACTGTGTGTGAGCTAAGTGTGTGAACACGATTTGGTAAAGGTAGAGGTGAGAGGCCATGTAGGAGTACATGGTGGGTTGTCTCATTGAAACCGTCCTCAGGAACTGAGTTTTGTGTTTGTGATCCATGAACAGTTACTACCACACATTGGGTTCCGGTAAATCGACCCCTCTCGACTTATTAATCAACATGATCTCTGTCCAAGAGTTGCAACTAGTTTCTAGTGTTTGTAGGTTATGTTAGTAGTCTACCAAGTGGCACCCGGTACAGGTGGGCTTGGGACAGACTAGGCATAGTGGCCCGATGTACCAAGTGGCACCCGAATGGTGGGCTTTGGAACCCTGCACACATTGTTTGGGGCCGTGAGCGACACCCCGGCCGGATCTCCTTGCATATGGAACCCGAATAGGCGATAAAACTGGACTAGAGACTTGTGTGGTTAGTTAGGTCGTGGCCGACTCCCTCGCCAGGCTTCCGCTTGAAGGTTGCCGAGATACATGACGTGTACATGGTGGTAAGTGGCGAGAGCGTGTGTGAAGAAGTACACCCCTGCAGGGTTAATATGATCTATTCGAATAGCCGTGTCCGCGGTAAAGGACTTCTGGGTTGCCTGTATAGTTAATAGACAAGTGAAAGTGGATACTCTAAAATATGCAAGAAAAGCGTGAGTGCTATGGATGGCATTTTCGTAGGGAGACGGGATCGGATCCATAGTGGTGTATTGATATGGTGAATATGTGGACTCGTGTGCGCCACCTCAAAAGAGTTACTTGCAGTCATAGTTCAGGTTAGCCACTGAGTCAAAGCCGGCTTGCTGCAGCTAAACCCCACCATCCCTTTGTTGATAATGTAAGTCTTGCTGGGTACATTTGTACACACGTTTGCCTATTTTATATTTTTGCAGAGAGACTTCAGTCTCATTAGTAGTTCCCCGTGGACTTCGATGTTTAGCTTGTTACCTCATCTACGATCTTGTGCCCTCGGCAGCATCTGGTGGATAGTCAGGCTTCTCAGCCTTTTTAATTTATAGATGTCTGTACTCAGACATGATGAGCTTCTACATGTGCTTTGACTTGTGTGCTCTGAATGTTGGGTCATGAGACCCATGTTTGTAATGTCTCGCTCCTCGGAGCCTATTGAATAAATACTTGAGTCGTAGAGTCATGTTGTGATGCCATGTTGTATTTGCACATATCGAGCATATTGTGTGTATGTTATTGAAATGCTTGGTATGTGTGGGATCTGACAATCTAGTTGTTTATCCTTGGTAGCATCTCTTACCGGGAAATGTCTCCTAGTGCTTCCATTGAGCCATGGTAGCTTGCTACTGCTCCGGAACACTTAGGTTGGTCGGCATGTGTCCTTCTTCGTTCCTGTGTCTGTCCCTTCGGGGAAATGTCATGCTGTGTCTACTGGAGTCCTGTTAGCCTGCTACAGCCCAGATTCTCTGGAGTCCTACTAGCCTAGCTGCTACAGCCCGGATTCACTCGCTGTTGACCGACACGTTCGTTGTTGGGTCATGTATGCCTGTCCCTGTAAGTTAGTGCCACTTTGGGTTCATGACTAGCCATGTCAGCCCGGGCTCCTTGTCATATGGATGCTAGCGACACTATCATATACGTGTGCCAAAAGGCGCAAACGGTCCTGGGCCTGGTAAAGCGACACCCGTGGGAATACCATGCGTGAGGCCGCAAAGTGATATGAGGTGTTACATGCTAGATCGGTGTGCCATTCAGTCGGGGTCCTGACAGTTATTTTCGTTGATATGTGATGCATATGTTGGTGATGCATGTCATGGCATTATGACGCTAGTTACTTTCACTTTAAGTTGAACCTAATAATAACTCAACTTGAATATGTTGTTGCCGGGTCATGGTGCCGCTGAATCAAGTTTTTCCCAGTGCAACCACATTTGCCGGTATGGGACGGCCTTAATTCGTTTCATTGTCATGCCTCTGGTCGGTGTCTCCATCTAGGGAAGGTTATGGGCGTGTTGTACCCTGGCCCGGTAAGCAGGCATAACCTTGTGAGCCCGTTCTTAAGTTTTTGGTACCGGGTCCTAGAGTGGATCGTGGCCACGACGGTGGTCATTGTGTCTTGAGGTAGACACGGGGCCACCCAGGACTAGCCCGATGGGGATTGAGTCGGAGTGGCCGGGAGAGTGTCATGGCAATGGACTGGTTTCGTTAGAATGCCATTGGTCCACCCGAATGGGATTGCGAGGCCATGGTTGCGTGGTGTGGGTCCAGTGCGTTACCTCTGCAGAGTGTATTAATCTATCAATTGCCGAGTCCACGGTTAAGGACACGCTCGAAAGTAGGGTATACCATGGGTCAACACTTAATAAATTTGCACACTAAGTATGACGTTTGCACTTTGGTGGTGGAGGAAAGGCCATCGTGTTGAGTTGGACCAGATGTGGTCGTGGTTGTGATCGCCGTAAGGATCACGAGCCATTTATTGGTCATGGTTGTGATCACCGTAAGGATCACGGGCCATTTATTGGTCGTGGTTGTGATCGCCGTCAGGATCACGAGTTTGTCTCTGTGTTCGACACGTTTGTGATCTGGAAATGATCACATTTGGGAAGCCAGTCCGAGGGACGATTATCACAAGATGCATGGTCACAACATGTTGGATATATTGTTGCATTGTTATTAATTGGTTAATTATCATGATATTGTCTGTCATTATGTTTATGCTTGTTGTGAGCTTGCAAGTACATTCAATGTACTGACCTGGTGTGTCATGCCATATTTCAGGAAAGCCTCGTTGGAAAGGAGAGATGTCCGAGTCTAGATCATGTCCACATCGGTGTCCCTCTGCTATGGAGTTCCGCTACGACGTTGTTCCGCTGCCTTGTAGTTGTCTTGATCGAGGCCCCTTATGTTCACTAAATAATGTACATATTGTTCAGCCGCACCGTGTGTGCCGCTTGGCCTCGCTAACTGTTGTAATATAAACTCTGATCCGCTAGCATCAATAAAGCGGTTGTTTTCTGTACCAAGTTGTTGTGTGTTGCCAGAAGACAAGGTCTCTGGGCTGGCAATGCATGGTAAACCAGTTGCTTTGAGCCGGGGTGCCACAGTCTAATTATCATAACCTTGCCTGTTATCGAGCCCTCTGGGCCTAGTACTCTGTTTGAATCCGTCTATGGGAACTGCTGTACTTTTGTGTGACCATGAATCATGTGAGAACCATCGTAATTGTTGCCAAAACAGATGTGTCCTCACTAGTTTTTTCATGAATATGGGATGGTAAGACATAAGTTGTCACGGTTTATCATACGAGCAGTGTGTGCTTGATGAAATAGACTACTCATTCGAGAACTGTGCACCGACGTATACATAAGTACTTGTAAACACTATTGATGCTACCCCACTTGTAAGCAGTTGTGCAAAACATGGCACATTGGCTCACCTTTCTTCAACACTAGGCTATCAACCAGCTAACAATCAACAATCCGTTTTCTGACATATAAGCAATTATGTATCTTGTTAAAGTGGTTCATTTAGTTAGCTGAGGCCACAATCTAAATTCCAAATGTTTACACGCTAGTCCAGCGTTCATGTGGAACACTCACATTGAACTCGGCTTCATAAAAAACTTGAAAAGAATAAGTTAAGCAATTTTATACATCTCAATGATTCATAGAACATAACAAACATATACTAGTTCACAACAAAAGACAAAGTTGTGAGAAGATTTACAAATCAGGAAAAACAAGCAAGGCTTCTCTGAGCAAAGGGCCTCCCGGCAAGCTTCAATTTCCTGGAGTTCACTCTGATTTTTTCTTGTTGCCACCATCCAGGGTTAGGTTCTCTCATTCTAGAATAACCAATTATAATTGTGGTTTCAGCTGGAATGCTGAACTGAATCATGCAGTGTACTGACCAGCTGAAATTCTTGTGCATTCCACTAAACTTAAGCACCGCCATTTGTAGAAATAAGCAGACCACAATGCCTCTTGTCCGTGCACCTGTCCAAAAAACCGCCATGCAGCCGTGCTAGCTAGTCCTCGGTCCATGGATGAACTAGTAGAAAGTGCATTCCGGACTAGGATGCAGTTGTTTTAGCTCGTCCCTACACTGCAATCAGGAAGTAAAATGTACGAATCAATTTCTTTTAGATTTTGTTGGTCATTCTACCTAGTTACTACCAATGTAGGAATACTTGGAAGATGGGTGGTTAGAAGACGGCAGCGAGGGATAGCCATCTTGTGCAGTTCTACTAAAACTGAGGTGTGTGCTTTTGATTGCGTGGATAGAAACGATACGGAGACAGACATCCCGAAATGATATGGAGACAGACATCCCTGTTACGGTTATTTAAACAGTGACAGATATTTGCACTGGCGTATGATTAACAGCAGCATCTATTGTGTTATAATTATCACTAGATTGATAGTATGAAAGTGCCCTTAAGTAAGTAGCATCACATCACATCAACACTGCCACTAGATTAACATGCACAACAATAGCATTAGTATTATTGTCATGAGAGTAGCACATATTCAGTAAATGTGCAATCAAATTTGTGTAGTTCCACTAGGATGAAGCAATGTTAGCGGTGTGAGATTTAAGTGTGACTGCAAAAACACAATTCATGGGAAATAAAGCAAGACGGAAGCACTCCATAAAATTGTGGTGGCATTGCTTCAATTAATCGACGACACTAGACCATTACTTATAGTGACATTAGGTGGCATTGCTTAATGCTTCATGTGATTTTACATTAACGATAGCGATATGGGCATAGGGACAGCAGGGGCACAAAGTGGTGATGCAGATGTGGTTGTGATACGTCTCCAACATATCTATGATTTTTTATTGTTCCATGCTATTATATTACCAGTTTTGGATGTTTATGGGCTTTAGTTTACACATTTATATCATTGTTGGGACTAACCTACAAACCAGAGGCCCAGCCCGTATTGCTGTTTTTTTTGCCTATTTCAGTATTTTGAAGAAAAGGAATATCAAACGAAGTCCAAACGGAATGAAACCTTCGAGAGCGTGATTTTTGGAACGAACGTGATCCAGAGGACTTGGAGTGCAAGTCAAGAAGCAACCGAGGCAGCCACGAGGGTGGTGGGCGCCCCCCTCCCTACTGGGCATGCCCCGATATCTTGTGGGCCCCTCGAGCGTCCACCAACCTACTTCTTCCTCCTATATATACCCACGTACCCCGAGAACATCAAAAGCGACCACGAAAAGCTATTTCCACCACCGTAACCTTCTGTATCAGCGTGATCCCATCTTGGAGCCTTCGCCGGTGCTCCGCCGGAGGGGGAATCGACCATGGAGGGCTTCTACGTCAACACCATAGCCTCTCCGATGAGTTGTGAGTAGTTTACCACAAACCTTCGGGTCCATAGTTATTATCTAGATGGATTCTTCTCTCTCTTTGAATCTTAATACCATGTTCTCCTCGATCTTCTTGCAGATCTATTCGATGTAACTCTTTTTGCAGTGTGTTTGTCGAGATTTGTGGGTTTATGATCAAGTTTATCTATGAGAAATATTTGAATCTCCTCTGAATTCTTTTATGTGTGATTAAGTTGTCTTTGCAAGTCTCTTCGAATTATCAGTTTGGTTTGGCCTACTAGATTGATGTTTCTTGCAATGGGAGAAGTGCTTAGCTTTGGGTTCAATCTTGCGGTGTCCTTTCCCAGTGACAACGGGCTCACAATCCCCCGGAAGGCATCCCCTCTTTCGTCTTCATTTATCGGTAACTTTACTTGGAGCTATATTTTTATACGCCACATGATATGTGTTTTGCTTGGAGCGTCTTGTATGATATTAGTCTTTGCTTTTTAGTTTACCACAATCATCCTTGCTGTAAACACCTTTTGGGAGAAACCCACTTGATTGGAATTTCTTAAATACTCTATGTGCTTCACTTATATCTTTTGAGCTAGATAGTTTTTGCTCTAGTGCTTCACTTATATCTTTTAGAGCACGTCGGTGGCTTAATTTTGAAGAAATTGCTAATATCTCATGCGTCACTTATATTATTTTGACAGTCTCTTAGAACAGCATGGTATTTGCTATGGTTATAAAATTGGTCCTAGAATGGTGGGCATCCAAGTTGGGTATAATAAAAACTATCATAGGAAGTGAATTGGATGCTATGATCAATTTGATACTTGATAATTGTTTTGAGATATGGAGGTAGTGATATTAGAGTCATTCTAGTTGGGTGATTATGAATTTAAAGAATGCTTGTGTTGAAGTTAGCAAGTCCCATAGCATGCACGTATAGTTAAAGTTGTGTAACAAATTTGAAACATGAGGTGTTCTTAGATTGTGCATCCTTATTGAGTGGCGGTCGGGGACGGGCGATGCTCTTTTCCTAGGAGCATGCGGGTAGTGCTTGGTTTTTGATGACTTGTAGATTTTTGCAATAAGTATATGATTTCTTTTGACTAATGTTGAGTCCATGGATTATACACACTCTCACCCTTCCATCATTGCTAGCCTCTTCGGTACCGTGCATTGCCCTTTCTCAACTTGAGAGTTGGTGCCAACTTCGCCGGTGCATCCAAACCCCGTGATATGATACGCTATATCACACATAAACCTCCTTATCTTCCTCAAAACAGCCACCATACCTACCTATTATGGCATTTCCATAGCCATTCAAAGATATATTGCCATGCAACTTTCCACCGTTCCGTTTATCATGATGACACGTATTACTATTGTCATATTGCCTTGCATGGTCATGTAGTTGACATCGTATCTGTGGCAAAGCCACCATGCATAATTTTTCATACATGTCACTCTTGATTCATTGCCCAGCCCGGTACACCGCCGGAGGCGTTCATATAGAGTCATATCTTGTTCCAGTTTTGAGTTTTAATTCATGAGTTGTAAATAAATAAAAGTGTGATGATCATCATTATTAGAGCATTGTCCTCAAATAAAAA
>NC_041389.1:160537413-160563270 GCF_002162155.2 Triticum dicoccoides
AAAAAGAAAGGCCAAAGAAAAAAAAGAAAAAAGAAAGGCCAAAAAGAAAAAAATAAAGGCCCAAAGAAAAAAAAAGAAAAAAAGGGGGCAATGTTACTATCTCTTTTTCCACACTTGTGCTTCAAAGTAGCACCATGTTCTTCATATAGAGAGTCTCATATGTTGTCACTTTCGTATACTAGTGGGAATTTTTCATTATAGAACTTGGCTTGTGTATTCCTACGATGAGCTTCCTCAAAATGCCCCAGGTCTTCGTGAGCAAGCAAGTAGGATGCACACGCACTTAGTTTCTTTTGTTGAGCTTTCATATATTTATAGCTCTAGTGCATCCATTGCATGGCAATCCCTACTCCTCATGTTGACATCAATTGATGGGCATCTCCATAGCCCGTTGATTATCCTCATCAATGTGAGACTTTCTCCTTTTTATCTTCTCCACACAATCCCCATCATCATATTCTATTCCACCCATAGTGCTATATCCATGGCTCAGGCTCATGTATTGCGTGAAAGTTGAAAAAGTTTGAGATTATTTAAGTACGAAACAATTGCTTGGCTTTTCATCGGGGGTGTATAAGATGGGAGCATTTTTGGGTGACAAAAATGAAGCATGGCCTAATGATATGATTTTGTAGGGATGAACTTTCTTTAGCCATGTTATTTTGAGAAGACATGATTGCTTTGATTAGTATTCTTGAAGTATTACTATTTCCTATGTCAATATGAACTTTTATTTTGAATCATTTGGATCTGAACATTCATGCCACAATAAATAAAATTACATTGAGAATTATGCTAGGTAGCATTCCACATCAAAAATTCTATTTTTATCATTTACCTACTCGAGGACGAGCAGGAATTAAACTTGGGGATACTTGATACGTCTCCAACGTATCTATAATTTTTGATTGTTCCATGCTATTATATTACCCGTTTTGGATGTTTATGGGCTATACTTTACACATTTATATCATTTTTGGGACTAACCTACTAACCGGAGGCCCAACCCGTATTGTTGTTTTTTTGCCTATTTCAGTATTTCGAAGAAGAGTAATATCAAACGGAGTCCAAACGGAATGAAACCTTCGGGAGTGTGATTTTTGGAACGCACGTGATCTAGAGGACTTGGAGTGCAATTAAAGAAGCAATCGAGGAGGCCACGAGGGTGGAGGGCACGCCCCCCCTACTGGGTGCGCCCCCCTATCTCGTGGGCCCCTCGAGCGTCCACTGTAACGCCCACGATGCGGCTATATCTCTCACGTGTCGAGGAACGACTTAGAGGCATAACCGCATTGTAGGTTTTGTCGCAAGAAGGGTCATCTTCACACAATCCCATGTAATGAACAAGAATGGGATAAAGAGAGTTGGCTTACACTCGCCACTTCACACAATACATAAATAAATTCATACATCATTTGAAATACACTCATAGACCGAGTACGGTCAAATCCAAATGAAAAGATGATAACCCCCAAATGCTAGATTCCCGATCGTCCCAATTGGGCTCCACTACTGATCATTAGGAAACGAAACATAGTAACGACCAAGGTCCTCGTCGAAATCCCACTTGAGCTCGGTTGCGCCACTTGCACTGGTATCCTCGGCACCCGCATCTGTTTTGGTAGAATCTGTGAGTCACGAGGACTCAGCAATCTCACACCCGCGAGATCAAGACTATTTAAGCTCATGGGTAGGAAAGGGGTAAGGAGGTGAAGCTGCAGCAAGCACTAAGCATATATGGTGGCTAACATACGCAAGTGAGAGCGAGAAGAGAAGCAATGCATCGGTCGAGAAGCTAGAAGTGATCAAGAAGTGATCCTGAAACTACTTATGTTCATATATAACCCAAACCGTGTTCACTTCCCGGACTACACCAAGAAGAAACCATCACGCCTACACACACGATTGATGCATTTTAATTAAGTCAAGTGTCAAGTTCTCTACGACCGGATATTAACAAATTCCCGTCTGCCACATAACCGCGGGCACGACTTTCAAAAGATAATACCCTACAAGGGTGTCCCAACTTAGCCCATCACAAGCTCTCACGGTCAATGAAGGATATTCCTTCTCCCAGGAAGACCCGATCAGTCTCGGAATCCCAGTTTACAAGACATTTCGACAATGGTAAAACAAGACCACCAAAGCCACCCGAAGTGCCGACAATTCCCGATAGGAGCTGCACATATCTCGTTTTCAGGGCACACCAGATGAGCCAGACATCGGGTCGCATAGACCCTGGTTGCCCAGGGGGCGCCGGACATCGCTCAGGTTGGACCAGCACTCGGAGGAGCACTGGCCCGGGAGGGTAAATAAAGATGACCCTCGGGCTCGCGAAAACCGAAGGGAAAAAGGCTTAGGTGGCAAATGGTAAAACCAAGTTTGGGCCTTGCTGGAGGAGTTTTATTCAAAGCGAACTGTCAAGGGGGTCCCATAAATCACCCAACCGCGTAAGGAACACAAAATCAAGGAACATAACACCGGTATGACGGAAACTAGGGCGGCAAGAGTGGAACAAAACACCAGGCATAAGGCCGAGCCTTCCACCCTTAACCAAGTATATAGGTGCATTAATTAAACAAGAGATATTGTGATATCCAAGAAATATCCATGTTCCAACATGGAACCAACTTCATCTTCACCTGCAACTAGCAACGCTATAAGAGGGGCTGAGCAGAAGCGGTGACATGGCAAACAATGGTTTGCTAGGAAAGGATGGTTAGAGGCTTGACATGGCAATATGGGAGGCATCATAAACAAGTGGTAGGTAGCGCAAACATAGCGATAGAGCGAACAACTAGCAAAACAAAGATAGAAGTGATATCGAGGGTATGGTCATCTTTCCTGCAAAGTTCTCAGAGTTGTCGAATGCTTGATCCTCGTTAGCGTACTCAACAGGTTCCTCGTATGCGTACTCGTCTCCCGGCTCTACCCAAAGCAAGAACACAAGCAATGGAACCACAATCAATCATGGTGCAATGCATAAGCAACATGATGCAATACATGCCATGATATGCGAGATGTGATATGCGATGCATATGCGGGCTCTGGAAGGAAAAATGATGAACAAGGCATAAACTTGGCAAACCAAGTATTCCGCTAGAAAGATGACATGATTTTGGTTGAAATCTATATAAAGATCACTGGAAACGGATGCACGGTTTGCAAATGGCAAGCAAAACATGAATGACACAATTCTGAGATTAACAACATGATGCTACTTAGCATGCAAAAAGAAACTATGTTACAGCACCCCAACATAGCAACAAAGCGTATAGAAGTGATCTACAAGAGAGGCTTGACAAAATATGAACACTAAGCTATGGCTAATTCATATAATAATAGGTTCAAATAAGCATGGCAAAAGTGCAAAAGATATCAGCTTCACAAACTTGGTGAAAATACTGAACATGGCAGAAACATCATCAGGAAGCAATGTTTAGGGCAAGCAAACATCATTCTACAGGAACATATCATAGAAACATAAGGCATGGCATGATACTACTAAATGCATAGCACAAAAGTCCCTTACTGACCATGAGATAAAAAGGACCAGAAGATATGATGGCACCCATGTAAACATAGCAAGTTTGGTTAACAGATTCAGACAAACAGAAAATAGAGCATGGCATTAACAGAATTATGAGGCATCTTTGCGAGCTCGATTCACTCATCACAAGTCATTGCATGACAAGATAAGCATAGCATCAGCAAGAAGACATGTTTATGAAACTAAATATGGCAAAAACAAGCTCATACCATGCAAGGGTTAACTACAACAACCTTGGCAAAATTGAATAGCATGTAAACAATCTTCCAGGAAACATTTTATAGCAAAAGTAGAGTAAGAAAATGACATGCTAGAGAACTCCATAATTGCAAACAGGGGCATGGATGGATAGAGCATAACCACATGTTCAAAACATCCTTACTAAAGTATCTCAAAATAAGCATGGACCTCTCTGTAGCATCAAGTTTACATGGCATAAAAATAACAGCAGAACACGGACTGAAATCAGCAACATCACGAAGCCTAGTTTGCATGCTTGTTCTAGTCACCACATAGATCACAAAAATACATGGTAAGCTCCTATGTAAATATGGCATGACATAGACTAAAACACATGTAGAGCTCATGCTCATAGGATGCACACACAAAATGCAATGAAAAAGACAAATCACCAAGTTTTGTTAACAGACAGCAATTAACATCATATAGCACTATTTCAACAATTATTTAGGCATCAAGATGAACTCAAACAAGCATGGCACAATGTAACAAAATTAATATCATCTCATGATGAACATTTTGACATATTATATGCACAAATTGGAGCACCGAGCACGAAGATATGATGTGATGAACAGGGCTCCAGAATGCTAAAATTTAAGGACAGGCAAAAATTCGGGGTCAACCTCAGTTCTAGGGTAATGTGGCGTGGACTTCGAGGATGCCGGAGCTCACAGGAGACCGGGCGGCAGCGGCCGGGGTCGGCCGGAGAGGACACCGGAGAGATGGGGCCGGCCGGATCTGGCCGGGCCTCGTCGGATCCGGCCGGGGCGCGGTCCGCGGCGGAGGGCGACGAAGGGAGGCGACCGAGGGCGGCAACCGGGGCCGAGGGAGACGGGCGGCGGAGGTTGGAGGAGGCGCGGGCGACAGGCGGCGGCGGACGGCTGGGAGCTCGGGCCCTGGCAGCGGCGGAGATGGGCTCGGGGGCCGGCCTCGGGCCCGGCGGGCTTCGGCGGTGGGAGGCGGCGCGATGCCATGTGGCGCGCGCCGATTGGCTGCGGGCGGCGGTGGGCTCCTGTCCGGCGAGGCCGGATGTGTCCGGTGGCGGCGGGGGCTATTTGATCTAGGGTTTGGACCCGAATTGTTGGACCGGGAGGACATATTTATAGGTAGGAGTTCTTTGGAGTGTCCAAATGAGGTGTAGTTTTCGCCCACACGATCGTGATCCGACGACGGACAGCATGGAGGGGGTTTAGATGGGTTAGTGGGCTGTTTTGAAGGGGTGTTGGGGTGCAACACACAAGAGGCCTTTTGTAGATACCCGGTTAACCATTGGAGCAACAAACGGCCTCCAAATGGAACAAAACTTGACAGTTGGTCTACCGGTTGTGTGCCAAGGCCACTTGGCAAACCTCGTTCCATTCCGAGAACGTTTAACACCTGCTCACGAAAAGAGACAAGAGGGGTGCGCCGGTGCATGTGGGAGTGTCGGATTGCAAAACGGATAACGGGGAAAATGCTCGGATGCATGAGACGAACACGTATGCAAATGAGATGCACATGATGACATGATATGAGATGCATGACATGAACAAAAATGCAAAAACGAAAGAAAAAACCCGACCACGAAGGTAATATCATAACACATAGCCGAAAATGGCAAGAGTTGGAGTTACAAATATGGATTATTACATCCGGGGTGTTACAACACTCCACCACTACAAGAGGATCTCGTCCCGAGATCTAGGACTGAAAGAACTCCGGATATTTGGAATGGAGGTGATCCTCGCGCTCCCAGGTGGCTTCTTGGTTGGAATGGTGTGACCACTTCACTTTCAGGAATTTGATAGACTTGTTGCGAGTCTTGCACTCGGTTTCTTCAAGAATAGCAACGGGGTGCTCTTGATAAGAGAGATCTTCTTGGAGGACAATTTCTTCGAAGTTGATAGTGCACTCAGGAGTCTTGAAGCACTTGCGAAGCTGTGACACGTGAAACACATCGTGCATGTTCGCGAAGTTGGACGGAAGCTCAAGTTGATAGGCGAGGTCGCCTCTTTTGCCAATGATCTTGAAAGGACCCACATATCTAGGGGCAATCTTCCCTTTGATACCGAAGCAACGAGTGCCCCTCATTGGAGAGATGCGGAGGTAGCCATGGTCTCCGATTTCAAAAGCCACATCATGGTGCGTGTCATCATAATAGCTCTTCTGGCGCGATTGCGCGGCTTTGAGGTTCTCACGAATGACTTTGCACATATCTTCGGCTTTTGTGATCAAGTCGTTGCCAAGAAGTTGGCATTCACCTGTCTCGGACCAATTGAGAGGAGTACGGCACTTTCTGCCATATAGAATTTCGAATGGGGCCTTGCCCGAACTCGCTTGGAAGCTGTTGTTGTAGGAGAACTAGGCATACGGAAGACAATATTCCCACTTCATACCGAAGGAAATGACACAAGCCCTAAGCATATATTGAATGATTTGATTGACTCGCTCGACTTGGCCACTTGTTCGAGGATGGAAAGCTGTGGTGAAACGAATGTTGGTGCCCATGGCCTTCTGGAAGGAGTCCCAAAACTTAGAAGTGAAGATGCTTCCACAATCTGAAGAAATCAATTGTGGAATACCTTGCAAGGATACAATCCTGGAGGTGTATAGCTCTGCCAGCTGAGCTTATGTGATAGATTCTTTGATAGGAAGAAAATGAGCCACTTTTGTAAGCTTGTCAATGACAACGAAGATAGCATCACTTCCACGCTTAGACTTAGGAAATCCAGTCACGAAGTCCATATCGATATGATAAAACTTCCATTCTGGAATAGCAAGAGGTTGGAGGAGACTAGCTGGTCGTTGGTGTTCTGCTTTCACCCTTTTGCAGACGTCACATTCGTTCACGAATTGAGCAATTTCTCGCTTCATTCGAGTCCACAAATACGACAGTTTGAGGTCATGGTACATCTTTGTACTTCCAGGATGAATGGATAGAAGGGAATTGTGTGCCTCGTTCATAATGACTTTTCTTAGATATCCTTTGGGATCCACAATTCGATCCTCAAAGAAAAGAGTATCTTTGTCATCAATGTGGAAGCACTTGTATTTGGAAATGCCCTTGTCGATACCACGTTTCACCTTTTTCACCATGGTATCCAGGAGTTATGCCTCACGAATTTGATCTTCCAAAGTAGGAGAGACTATGAGGTTGGCAAGAAAGCCTTGAGGAACAACTTGAAGATTCAGTGTGTAGAAAGCTTCACAAAGTTCCGGTTGGAAGGGCTTGAGAATTAAGCTGTTGCAATAAGCCTTTCTGCTCAGAGCATCTGCAATCACATTCGCCTTGCCAGGAGTATATTTAATACTTGGATTGTACTATTTAATCATTTCGACCCATCGAGTTTTCCTGAGGTTGAGGTTGGGTTGAGTGAAGATATACTTGAGGATCTTGTGATCGGTGAATATGTCCACTTTCCTTCCCAACAAGAGATGTCTCCATGTTATTAATGCATGGACAAGTGCCGCCAACTCAAGATCGTGAGTGGGGTAGTTCTTTTTGTTGGGCTTCAACTGACGAGAGGTATAGGCCACAACTTTCTTCTCTTGCATTAACACAACACCGAGACCTTGAAGAGAAGCATCACAGAAAACTTCGAATGGCTTGGATTCATCAGGAGGAGTCAGGAAAGGAGCTGAGACAAGCTTCTCTTTGAGGGTGTTGAAAGCAACATCACACTCAGGCGTCCAGACATACCTGACATGCTTCTGGAGGAGGTTGGAAAGAGGCTTTGCAATCTTAGAGAAGTTCTCAATGAATCTTCGGCAATAGCTTGCAAGACCAAGAAAACTACGGAGCTGCTGACATATTGAGGAGGTTCCCAATTCACAATTGCAGACACCTTCTCGGGATGAACAGCGATGCCCTTGGCGGAGATGATGTGACCAAGGTAAAGAACTTCATCAAGCCGAAACTCCCATTTGGAAAACTTTGCATAGAATTGATACTCTCTGAGCTTGTCGAGCACCAATCGCAAATGTTTGGCATGATCCTTCTTATTCTTAGAGATGACCAAGATATCATCGAGATACACCAAGAAGAATTCATTGGTGTAGGGGTTGAAGATGAAGTTCATCATTCGAGAGAACATTGGAGGAGCATTGGCAAGGCTGAAAGACATGACAGTATATTCATAAGAACCGAAGCTTGTTCTGAATGCTGTCTTGGGAATATCTTGTTCGTGAAAGCGAATCTGATGATAACCCATACGAAGGTCAAGCTTGGAGAATACATTAGCACCTTTGAGTTTCTCTAAAAGCTCATTGATGTTGGGAAGTGGATACTTGTTCTTGATTGTCTTCTTGTTCAATGGACGGTAATCGACGCACAGTCGGTCTGTGCCATCCTTCTTCTGGACAAAAAGAACTCCACAACCCCACGGATATGAACTCGGTATGATCAAACCCAGACGTTCTTGTTCATCGAGCTGTTTCTTCAATTCCTTCATCTCTTTAGGTCCAAGCTTGTATGGACGCTTGCAAACGGGTTCAGTTCCAGGCTCAAGATCGATAACGAACTCGACTGGCCGATGCGGAGGCATACCCGGAAGGTCTTCTGGAAAGACATCTTGGTACTCACAAACGACTGGAATCTGAGAGATTGCGTCTAGCTCGCCCTTCTCATTGAGACAGAATAACCAGATGGTTTCGTCACGAGCGGCATAGATGATCACATCCTCAGAAGAGTGTGTCAATTGAATCTCCCTGGTAGCACAATCAAGCTGAGCCTTGTGCTTAGAAAGCCAGTCCATCCCGAGAATTAGATCGATATCAGAGTCACCAAGAACAATTGGAGAAGATAGAAATTTATAGTTTCCCATCTGGATAGAAACATCTCAAACCATGGAGCTTGCGTTCATGAATCTACCCGGAGAGACAACTGATAACGGTCTAGGCAAATCTTGGAAAACCATCTCATGCTTAGATGTAAAAGGTCTTGAGATGAAACTATGCGATGCACCAGTATCAAATAAAACTTTTGCAGGACTATCATTAACTGAGAGATTACCCATTATCACATCAGTAGATTCCTCCGCTTGCGCTGCATTCATCATGTTCACCTTTGCAGACTTGGGATTATGCTTGACCACTGCATTGCTTGAAGATCTCACAGGAGGAGGAGGCGGAATGCGCCTTTGGTTGAAGCACTTGTTCGCGTAGTGACCTTTCTGCTGGCACTTGTTGCAAGTCACCTCTGAGAGCGGACGATGATAAGGAGCATTTGACCTTGGAGCTTGAGAATTTGACTTGTTCTGATAGCCTGGGTTGGGTGGGTGGGAAGATCCACGGCCACCTGAGTTCTTCTGCTGGTAAGGCTGACGAAACGGAGGAGGAGGAAGGTAGAACTTCTGCTGCTTAGCTGCCACTTTTGAGGAAGAAGAAGACTGAACTGCATCCCTGATTCTCTTCTTAGAAGCCTCACACTTGAGCTGAGCACCTTCTTGCTTGAGGGCCATGTTGCAGAATTGATCGAACTGAGTAGGATCAACAAGAATCAGAGCTAACTGCAGATCCTCTCTGAGGCCACCTCTAAATTGATAGATCATACTCTTTTCATCAGGAACGTCTTGTTTAGCGAAACGAGCAAGTTTCTAAAACTACTTGCTGTATTCGTACACGGACATGCTGCCTTGCTTGAGATTACGGAACTCCTCACGCTTGCTCTCAACAACACTGGTAGGAATGTGGTGAGCTTTAAAGTCCCGATAGAAGTCAGTCCAAGTAATCACTCTACCTCCTCTGGAATCTTTGTATTGCTGGAACCAATCAGCTGCTTGGTCCTTGAGCTGAAAAGAAGCGAACGTGACGTAGTCCTCAGGCCTGACATTGCTACATTCAAAATGCTTGTTGATATCCACGAGCCAATCATCAGCGTTTGTGGCCTCGGCACAGTAGCTGAAAGACTTCGGCTGATTTGCAAGGAACTGGTTGAGGGCAGGAAACTGTGGCTGATGGTTGAACTTCCCTTCACCTTGATTCCCTTGGTTGCCTTGGCCTTGGTTGCGCTCCTGCATGAGCTGAATCATCATCTGGGCGTTGGCGTTTATGGCTGCCATCAAAGCTTGCCATGCCTCCGGAGGCGGAGGTGGAGGTGGAGGGTACGCCTGACTCCCATCATTGCCTTCCGGATTCTGACGCGTTGGCAGAGCCATCCTGAAGAGGGTGACATCCGTTAGCATTTGGATAGACAGATAGACAAGTTGAATCAACAGATAGAAATTGCAACATATAGTCTTCACAATAAACATTCGAACAAGGTTGAATGAATGAATTGCAAAGCTAACATCACACGTCCATTAAGATGAGAAGCCACCTGATAAGAGATTGATGAAAGAAAAACCAAGGTACGAATGGAACAAATAAGTGGTAAGGATTACCCAATCACAAACCAAATATCTATGGGAAGAAATGCTAGATACTTGAATCCCACCTATAAACTCCCAAAACTTCCGTGTTATGCAATCAGGTGTTGGGGATACAGGGGAAGCAATATATCTCACCCAAACTAACAATCCCTACATCCAGTTGTATCCATCTATCAACACATAACCAAGAAACCTTTCGAAATCGTGTACCTCAACCTTCGAAAAGCATCTGTTATACGAGTTATGGGAATACTCCCGAACTCCCAGTACTGGGTGACGTCGAGGTTATCTCACCAACAACTGCATAAAAGGGATTTTCGATGTCAGCAAAACTCAGGTATTCCAGAACTGCAACGATAAATTTGTGAGGAGAACACATCGGAGCTCAACTCCCCGGGACACTACCACAACTCCTAAATGTCAGGAGGCACCAAGAACAATGTTCTCGTCACAAGACTATCGGAACAATTCCAAGATACCCACGTGATCCAAAAAATGTTTTAGTGAAATTTGAGAAGAAGAAAGTCAAAGCATCTACGTCAGGAGACCTCACCAGAGCGAGGATGGGACTGAGGAGTAAAAAGAATCCTACTCTCCGATATATATAATCCTAAGACTCAAAACATTTTTGTTCTAGACTCAACAACACCAGCGATTCGATCAAGCAGGGGGCTCCTAAGTCGGACCTGGCTCTGATTACCAACTTGTAACGCCCATGATGCGGCTATATCTCTCACGTGTCGAGGCACAACTTAGAGGCATAACCGCATTGTAGGTTTTGTCGCAAGAAGGATCATCATCACACAATCCCATGTAATGAACAAGAGTGGGATAAAGAGAGTTGGCTTACAATCGACACTTCACACAATACATAAATAAATTCATACATCATTCAAAATACACTCATAGACCAAGTACCGTCAAATCCAAATGAAAAGATGATAACCCCCAAATGCTAGATTCCCGATCGTCCCAACTGGGCTCCACTACTGATCATCAGGAAACGAAACATAGTAAGGACCAAGGTCCTCGTCGAAATCCCACTTGAGCTCGGTTGCGCCACTTGCACTGGTATCCTCGGCACCTGCATCTGTTTTGGTCGAATCTGTGAGTCACGAGGACTCAGCAATCTCACACCCGCGAGATCAAGACTATTTAAGCTCATGGGTAGGAAAGGAGTAAGGTCGTGGAGCTGCAGCAAGCACTACACATATATGGTGGCTAACATAATCAAGTGAGAGCGAGAAGAGAAGAAATGCATCGGTCGAGAAGCTAGAAGTGATAAAGAAGTGATCCTGAAACTACTTACGTTCATATATAACCCAAACCGTTTTCACTTCCCGGACTCCGCCGAGAAGAAACCATCACGGCTACACACACGGTTGATGCATTTTAATTAAGTCAAGTGTCAAGTGCTCTACAACCGGATATTAACGAATTCCTGTCTGCCACATAACCGCGGGCACGGCTTTCGAAAGATAATAACCTGCAGGGGTGTCCCAACTTAGCCCATCACAAGCTCTCATGGTCAACGAAGGATATTCCTTCTCCCAGGAAGACCCAATCAGTCTCGGAATCCCAGTTTACAAGACATTTCGACAATGGTAAAACAAGACCAGCAAAGCCGCCTGAAGTGCCGACAAATCCCGATAGGAGCTGCACATATCTCATTCTCAGGGCACACCGGATGAGCTAGACGTCGGGTTGGCATAGACCCTGGTTGCCCAGGGGTCGTCGGACATCGCTCAGGTTGGACCAGCACTCGGAGGAGCACTGGCCCCGGGGGGGGTGAATAAAGATGACCCTCGGGCTCGCGAAAACCCAAGGGAAAAAGGCTTAGGTGGCAAATGGTAAAACCAAGTTTGGGCCTTGCTGGAGGAGTTTTATTCAAAGCGAACTGTCAAGGGGGTCCCATAACTCACCCAACCACGTAAGGAATGCAAAATCAAGGAACATAACACCGGTATGACGGAAACTAGGGCGGCAAGAGTGGAACAAAACACCAGGCATAAGGCCGAGCCTTCCACCCTTAACCAAGTATATAGGTGCATTAATTAAACAAGAGATACTGTGATATCCAAGAAATATCCATGTTCCAACATGGAACCAACTTCATCTTAACCTACAACTAGCAACGCTATAAGAGGGGCTGAGCAAAAGCGGTGACATAGCCAAACAACGGTTTTCTAGGAAAGGATGGTTAGAGGCTTGACATGGCAATATGGGAGGCATGATAAACAAGTGGTAGGTAGCGCAAACATAGCGATAGATTGAACAACTAGCAAAGCAAAGATAGAAGTGATATCGAGGGTATGGTTATCTTGCCTGGAAAGTTCTCAGAGTTATCGAAAGCTTGATCCTCGTTAGTGTACTCAACAGGTTCCTCGTACGCGTACTCGTCTCCCGGCTCTACCCAAGGCAAGAACACAAGCAATGGAACCATAATCAATCATGGTGCAATGCATAAGCAACATGATGCAATACATGGCATGATACTACTAAACGCATAGAACAAAAGTCCCTTACTGACCATGAGCTAAAAAGGACCAGAAGATATGATGGCACCCATGTAAACATAGCAAGTTTGGTTAACAGATTCAGACTTAAACAAAAAACAGAGCATGGCATTAACAGAATTATGAGGCATATTTGCGAGCTGGATTCACTCATCACAAGTCATTGCATGACAAGATAAGCATAGCATCAGCAAGAAGACATGTAACTAAACATGGCAAAAACAAGATTATAGCATGAAAGGGTTAACTACAACAACCTTGGCAAAATTGAATAGCATGTAAACAATCTGCCAGGAAACATTTTATAGCAAAAGTAGAGTAAGAAAATGACATGCTAGAGCACTCCATAAATGCAAACAGGGGCATGGATGGATAGAGAATAACCACATGTCCAAAACATCCTTACTGAAGTATCTCAAAATAAGCATGGATCTCTCTATAGCATCAAGTTTACATGGCATAAAAATAACAGCACAACAGGGACTGAAATCAGCAACATCACGAAGCCTAGTTTGCATGCTTGTTCTAGTCACCACATAGATCACAAAAATACATGGTAAGCACCTATGTAAAGATGGCATGACATATATTAAAACACATGTAGAGCTCATGCTCATAGGATGCACACACAAAATGCAATGAAAAAGCCAAATCACCAAGTTCTGTTAACAGACAGCAGTTAACATCATACAACACTCTTCCAACGATTATTTAGGCATCAAGATGTACTCAAACAAGCATGTCACAATGGAACAACATGAAGATCATCCCATGAAGAACATTTTGACATATTATATGCACAAATTGGAGCACCGAGCATGAAGATATGATGTGATGAATAGGGCTCCAGAATGCTAAAATTTAAGGACTTCAAGGGTTCTGTGGCGCGGACTTCAAGGACACCGGAGCTCGCCGGAGACAGGGTGGCAACGGCCGGGGTCGGCCGGAGAGGACGCCGGAGAGATGGGGCCGGCCGGATCTGGTCGGGCCTCGTCGGATCCGGCTGGGGCGCGATCCTCGGCGGAGGGCGGCGAAGGGAGGAGACCGGGGAGCGGGAGGCGACCAGCGGCGGCGACCGGCGGCGGCGCACCGGCGCAGCGCCAACCGGGGCCAAGGGCGACGGGCGGCGGATGTTGGAGGAGGCGCGGGCGACAGGCGGCGGCGGACGGCAGGGAGCTCGGGGGCCGGCCTCGGGCCTGGCGGTCTTCGGCGGTGGGAGGCGGCGCGATGCCACGTGGCGCGCCTCGATTGGCCGGGGGCGGTGGCGGGCTCCAGTCCGGCGAGGACGGACGTGTCCGGTGGCGGCGGGGGCTATTTGATCTAGGGTTTGGACCCGAATTTTTGGACGGGGAGGACATATTTATAGGTAGGAGGAGTTTGGAGTGTCCAAATGAGGTGTAGTTTTCGCCCACACAATCGTGGTCCGACGACGGAGCGCATGAAGGGGGTTTAGATGGGTTATTGGGCTGTTTTGAAGGGGTGTTGGGTTGCAACACATAAGAGGCCTTTGCGGATACCCGGTTAACCGTTGGAGCAACAAACGGCCTCCAAATGGAACGAAGCTTGACAGGTGGTCTACCGGTGGTGTACCAAGGCCACTTGGCAAACCTCGGTCCATTCCGAGAATGTTTAACACCCGCTCACGAAAAGAGTCAAGAGGGGTGCGCCGGTGCATGTGGGAGTGCCGGATTGCAAAATGGACAACGGGGAAAATGCTCGGATGCATGAGACGAACATGTATGCAAATGAGATGCACATGATGACATGATATGAGATGCATGACATGAACAAAAATGCAAAACTAAAGACAAAACCCGACCACGAAGGGAATATCATAACACATAGCCGAAAATGGCAAGAGTTGGAGTTACAAATATGGAAAATTACATCCGGGGTGTTACATCCACCGACCTACTTCTTCCCCCTATATATACCCACGTACCCAAAGAACATCAAAAGCGACCACGAAAGACTATTTCCACCACCGTAACCTTATGTATCTGCGAGATCCCATCTTGGAGCCTTCGCCGGTGCTTCACCGGAGGGGGAATCGACCACGGAGAGCTTCTACATCAACACCATAGCCTCTCTGATGAGTTGTGAGTAGTTTACCACAGACCTTCGGGTCCATAGTTATTAGCTAGATGGCTTCTTCTCTCTCTTTGAATCTCAATACCATGTTCTCCTCGATCTTCTTACAGATCTATTCGATGTCACTCTTTTTGCGGTGTGCTTGTCGAGATCCGATGAATTGTGGGTTTATGATCAAGTTTATCTATGAGAAATATTTGAATCTCCTCTGAATTCTTTTATGTGTGATTAAGTTATCTTTGCAAGTCTCTTCGAATTATCAGGTTGGTTTGGCCTACTAGATTGATCTTTCTTGCAATGGGAGAAGTGCTTAGCTCTGGGTTCAATCTTGCGGTGTCCTTTCCCAGTGACAGGAGGGGCAGCAAGGCACGTATTGTGTTGTTGCCATCGAGTATAAAAAGATGGGGTTTATATCATATTGCATGAGTTTATCCCTCTACATCATGTCATCTTTCTTAATGCGTTACTCTGTTCTTATGAACTTAATACTCTAGATGCATGCTGGATAGCGGTCAATGTGTGGAGTAATAGTAGTAGATGCAGGCAGGAGTCGGTCTACTTGTCACGGACGTGATGCCTATATACATTATCATGCCTAGATAATCTCATAATTATTCGCTTTTCAATCAATTGCTCGACAGTAATTTGTTCACCCACCATAATACTTATGCTATCTTGAGAGAAGCCACTAGTGAAACCTATACCCCCCGGGTCTATATTTATCATATAAGCTTTCAATCTACTTTTATTTGCATCTTTACTGTTCCAATCTATATTATAAAATACCAAAAATATATTTATCTTATCATATTATCTCTATCGGATCTCACTTTCGCAAGTGGCTGTGAAGGGATTGACAACCCCTTTATTGCGTTGGTTGCGAGTTCTTGTTTGTTTGTGTAGGTGCGTGGGACTTTTGAGGAGCCTCCTACTGGATTGATACCTTGGTTCTCAAATTGAGGGAAATACTTACGCTACTATTGTTGCATCACCCTTTCCTCTTCAAGGAAAATCAACGCAAGCTCAAGACGTAGCAGGTTGCCGAGAGCGGCAAACACTCAGGCAGCATGTCTGCATTTGTCCCTTTTATATCTCCTTGGCGACATTTTCCTATATGAGCACAGGAAATGTAGACCTGCTCATTCTCATTTGCGTTGTCGCCCGACACCCGTCACTTTCTTTCCTTTTTCAACCAAGAGACAGGTCCTTTTCCCCCACCCTTCGCCATCCACCATGCTTTCTTCGTCTTTTCAACCAAGAGACCGGTTGGGTAGCCAGTATCTACTACTTTCCCCCGTTTCCTCTTAGAACCAAGTCCTAGATTCATGCTACAGCTTTCCCACTTCCTTCCCTGTTTGAACCAACTCTTAGAGTCGACTTTATGAACTAGCTTTACCTCTAACCATAGTAAAAGTCTAGGTGGATTTGGAATAGCGGACGGAAGTAGGAAAAGATCCACACGAAGCCAAGTGGGGAGCTAGGGTAGTAGAGCAAGGCAGGTTTCAAAGGAATATATACCTGAGGGTCGTCGGCATGTGGCAAAGACGACATCGGGAGGCCGCACCTTGGCCACAATACCACAGGGAGGAAGAAGGGGTCAGAGGCCCTCCCTAGATGGTGCTCTCTCAGAGAGAACGGCATGGCCGCCGATCAGGATGCGCGGGCAGCCGTTGGTCTCCTCCCTCGCCGTCGACGACAACGTGAACGATGCACCTACAACCCTGCCCCGGTCGTGGTTGTCCGGCCAGATTTGTGACCAGCCGTGAGCAGAGAGAGAGTGTGGCCACCTATGTCTTGCTTAGATCTGGAGAGCATGAGAGAGTGAATGAGAGGAACCCTAGTAAACCAAGCGCTAAGGCTCCTGCTTATATATATATAGTGGAGTGATTTTGTTGTACCATCTTCAAAAAAATGCGCTCCTATGTGTACCCGCGAGTGGGTGTGAGAGAACTAGTGCATGCATGCACCGCTTCTCTTCGTGAGAGTAAAATATACTATGCCCAAAGAACGTTCTCCACAAGAGTAATAATATAAGTGTGTGACGTGTGAGCTAAAATAAAATGTGCGGGAGGTCTTTTGTTTTTTAGAAGTTCTGAGGGTAGGGTGTGAAGAGCACATATGTGTGTGACGTCTACCTACAGATAGACAGTGGGTGCGAGAGGACTCGAGAGAGTCGTGACTCATGAGGGTGCGTGTG
The DNA here is from genome assembly GCF_002162155.2 of Triticum dicoccoides. Lineage (NCBI taxonomy): Eukaryota > Viridiplantae > Streptophyta > Magnoliopsida > Poales > Poaceae > Triticum > Triticum dicoccoides. The sequence continues at coordinate 160,554,358 of NC_041389.1, forward strand.
CGTGAGAGAGAGGGGGCACGTATCAATGCAATGCATGTGTGCGTAAATCATTATCCAACAAATGTTCGCCACAAGCCTTTTCCTGACGAACGCCGTAAGAACCGTTAGATTGGCATCCGACAGTGTCAATTTAGCCATGTCATTTAACAGAACAACCACTCCTCCTACACACAAATCTTCCACGTGCATGCTAGCAACTGCCGTATGCTCCCTCCATTCCAAAATGCAGTGCATATAGCTTTATTAAAAATTCAAACCTCGCAAACTTTTACTGAGTTTTCATGTACCAAATTACACATGTAGAATACCCAGTATATATCATTTCATTCATCTTCGAGACGTAACTATAAAGATGGTGGAGGAGTCTACAAAGAAAGATCATCGTATCACCTAGAGCAATTTCAACCATCCTTTGGTGGGGAGGAATATCGTAGGAACTCTATATGATATGATTTTTATAGAATTTTTTCCTTTGGAGCCAATTGGTTCATAGGAATAGATTCATATACTCCACATTTCGAAGGAAAAAAAACATGATATCATCTTTATAGCTTTAGAGTCACTTGGTTCATATGAATAGATTCCTATACACCCATAATTTCAAAGGAAAATAAACATTAGTGTATATTCAATAGAAAAGTTCCTATGATATGAACCAAATTACATCTCTTTTCTAATCCCTCCTCCTAGGAATTGAGATACATGTCATCTCTAGATTCAATAGAAAAGTTCCTATGATGTGAACCAAATGACATCTCTTTTCCAATCCCTACTCATAGGAATTGAGATACTCCATGTCATCTCTTTCCCTACAACTTCCATGTATACATCTTCTATTCCTACTAGTTAGTTTCACATGCTTCGCATGTTTGTGCACATGTAAACGCACGCTTGACTGAATTATGTACGGTAGATCAAACTGCACAAGTTCTCCTCTTATATACTACATAGTACATTTCTCTTCCTACTCATCTATGGCAGCCTCATGCTAGGTAACGGAACTAGCATGGATGCGGTTCGAACTGCTCGCCACACATGGATGTTTGTGTCTATTGGTGACGATAGGAAGAGGGGTGTGAGGGGCTAGTGCATTCTTTTTAAAAATAGAAAGAGGTCAGTGTTGATTCACGGTTGTTTCTACAACAACCTAGAGAAATGTGCTTTGTACTATAGCCACAAATCCAAGCATCATGGGCCATCAAATGTGTCCAATCAACGATAGACACTACAAAAAAATACACTTCCGTGATGATACGTGTTTGTCACAGTAGGTCGCGTTTTTTGTCATGCATGTACATCCATGACGATTTTATGACAGAATCAAGATAATCATACCTGTGCTGTCGTAGAAGTGTTCCATGACATTACCAAAATTATCATCACAGAAGTGTCCACTTCCATGACGATAAATCGCGCGTCACAGAAGTGCTTTCGTCAAGGGTGACCGACACGTGGCATCCACCGTAACGGAACACCGTTAAGCTATAGGATCGGGTTTTGGATCCAATAACCCGTTAATAGCCCCGACCAATGGGAATTTTCCACGTGTAAAATCATCATTGGCTGGAGGAAACACGTGTCGGCTCATCATTGGGACAGATGTCATCCACTCATTGGACGGAAGGCACCTATGATACGTCGACACGTGGCACAACCCAACAGAGGCCCATTCCTGTGAAAAGGCTGGCCCGTTTGACTTGGTCAAAAGGTGGCGGGCCGGCTCATGGAAAGCCTGTTAATGGCATGTTCGCATATAGCCCATTTACAGCCCGCTAACCCAAGGCCTGTTACGCCCTATCCGAATTAGGCCCAGTAGCGTCATCTTGGCCATCCAATATGATTCCAGCCCGTTTTCACTTCTGGCGCATGTATGGCCCATGACGTCTTTCGGCCCATATGAGGCCCTATGTAACTGTTGGCCTATTAACGGCCCGTGGTGAAACTGGCACGTAATGAACAGTGTATCACTTTACACCCATTAATGGCCCATGGTGAAACTTGCCCGTAATGAACAGTGTATCACTTTATACCCATTAACGGCCCGTTATTCCGTTGGGCCGTTTCCAGCCCATGTTATCTTTTGGCCTTCTCAGAGCCCATTTATTCTTGGGCTCATTTCTAGCCCATGTTATCTTTTGGCCTTCTCAGAGCCCATTTATTCTTCGGCTCATTTCCAGCATTCGTTCACTTACGGTCCGTTACTGTCATTTTCTGCTTGTGGGCCAAATTCAGCCCATGGTTACAGTCGGCCCGTTTGTGGTCCGTTAATACGTTGGGCTGTTTTCATAGCGTCATCAAATATGGCCTATTAACGATGGCCCATTATGGTCGGCCCATGAACGGACGATTCCAACTCTAGCCCGTTTACGGCCATAATGCGGTCTGTTTGGCATGTTTAGCCAATCGATCATACGGCCCGTATAAGGCCCATTGATGATACGCCCCGCAGAAGGCCCATTGTTTCTACGGCCCGTAGGAGGCCCATTATTTCTACGGCCGTAGAAGGCCCACTGTTTCTACGGCCAGTAGGAGGCCTAGTGTCACTACAGTAAATATTAGCCCATGGTTATTGTGGCCTAGTTTTAAAAGTTAGGTTATTGCAGCCACTAGCAAACCGCGGAAAAAGAACTGCAATGACTACAAGCAAACAAATAAACAAGACAACAAGGAAATAAATAAGCAAGCAACTAACGCTAGGCTATCACGGCTATTACACAAATTACATCCACTGGGCATCAAAGTTCGCCACCAGTGCAAATATAGGGAATAAAGCAACATATCATATACACTGGTTGTCAAAGTTGGCGACCAGCGCAAATAAACGTCGCAACAAAACAAATCCAGAACTGAAACCACTTCAGAAGATCTCTAGAAACAATATCCTAGGTACCCATAATGCTGGCAAGATGCTTAGCAAGCTTACTAACTTTCTCTTGTTTGGCTCTTAAATCCTCCAACGCTTGCTGTTGCACCAGAAAATATGCATTTGAATTCTACAGGGACTTCCTTAGTCTTTCAGCTTCCTGTTGTAGCACATCTGATCGATGTCTTTCAACTTGAAGTTGAGACTCAAGAAGACGAACTGATTCAGGTAGCGAGTTCGAAGAGCTTGTGCCAGCAGAAGTGGCCAGTAACTCGAACACTACATCAAGACATGACTTTTGGGTTCCCTCACTGTCATCAAGATAGTTTTTATCAGGTTTCTTGGATACCAACAGGGATGTCTCACTATCTTGAACCTTATCTGCATTACTTCCTTTTCCATTGGATAACGCGGTACTGTTCTCCAATATTTTCTCCGCATTCTAAAAGAGAAACAAGCAGACACATCACATGTTTACCATGTTGTATATGAAACTCATTTTGGTAAATGAGTTCAGTATTAAAGTGGACAGGATAATAGCATGAAACAAACATATATATATGTACCATGGTCACTTTATGGTCTATATCATAAGTGTGGGTAACTATAGAGCAATAACAACACTTGTAATGTGCATGACATGAGAATATAACTGTTTATTCAATTGAAACTGAAATCAACATAGAGCAGGTTACAACAGCAAACCAGTTAAAGAAACAGGTTTAAAACATATCTGTTGCGCCATTGGAGTGTCAATTCCATCCTTCAAAATTGAAAATAGTTGGTATGAGTAAATACAGTAATGCAAGAGCAAAGGAGTATGAACCATAGCTACAGAACCTGACCTGAGAACAAATCTTCTTCTCCTTTAAGCGTTGATTTGGGATTCGGAGTGGTGGTCCTCGTGCTTTGGGCACTGCAGTTCCCTTACTAACTCCTCGTGTTTGGGTGATCTATGGTGGAGACGGTGTTGTGTCAACTGGAACTGGGTTACTATCTGTCGGGGTTGGGGTTAGAAGGGGTGTAGCTGGTTCTCTGTCCAACTGGGTAGGGGTACAATCTACGAGAGTCTGGGTTATGTGTGGTGGATCTGGTCCTTGGGCAAGTACAATCATGGTTCTATCTGCATCAACTGGTAGCACTATCTTTTCTGAAGACCGTGTTGTTACTCCCTTAGATACTGCCATCACGCTCTTCAATTCAAATGGCTGATAAACAAGAAAAGTAATTGAAAGTATAGAAATTGTATGATAGACGGGTGCAATTGATAGTGGGGAGTAAAAGAGGGCATGAAATAATTCATATTTATGTTGTCTAACCAAACATGATAGCATGACACAATTTCACATATATGTTGGCTAACTAAATAGGATAGCATGACACAATTTCACATTATGATGGCTAACTAAAAAAGATGGAAAGACATAGTTCAAAATATGAGACTATGTAAACAGGATGACATGACATAACTATATAATGTTTTTATTAAATAGGTTGGCATGCCATAATTCACATACATTCACGGATAGAATGCCATAATTCAAAATATGATGCCTGTAAACACTAAGCATGATGAAATGATATAACTGTGATGCCCCCGATTCAATCGTACACTAATCATGCACGCAAACATGTACGATCAAGATCAGGGACTCACGGGAAGATATCACAACACAACCCTGAAAACATAAATAAGTCATACAAGCATCATAATACAAGCAAGGGGCCTCGAGGGCTCGAATACAAGTGCTCGATCATAAACGAGTCAGCGGAAGCAACAATATCTGAGTAGAGACATAAGTTAAACAACTTGCCATAAGATGGCTAGCACAAACTGGATACAGATCGAAAGAGGCGCAGGCCTCCTGCCTGGGATCCTCCTAACTACTCCTGGTCATCGTCAGGAGCCTGCACGTAGTAGTAGGCACCTCCAAGTAGCAGTAGTCATCGTCGATGGTGGCGTTTGGCTCCTGGGCTCCAGCATCTGGTTGCGGCATCCAAGAAGAAGAGGAAAACGGGGGAAAAGAGAGAGAAAAGCAACCGTGAGTACTCATCCAAAGTACTCGCAAGCAAGGAGCTACACTACATATGCATGGCTATATGTGTAAGGAGGCCATATCAGTGGACTGAACTACAGAATGACAGAATAAGAGGGGGATAGCTAGTCCTATCGAAGACTACGCTTCTGGCAGCCTCCGTCTTGCAGCATATAGAAGAGAGTAGACTTAAGTCCTCCAAGTAGCATCGCATAGCATAATCCTACCCAGCGATCCTCCCCTCGTCGCCCTGTGGAAAAGTGATCACCGGGATGTCTATGGAACTTATCTGGGTGTGTTTTATTAAGTATCCGATTCTAGTTGTCATAAGGTCAAGGTACAATTCCGAGTCGTCCTTTTACCGAGGGACACCACATAACCCAACACGCTCGATCCCATTTTGCAGGACACACTTTCCTGGGTCATGCCTGGCCTCGGAAGATCAACACATTGCAGCCCCACCTAGGCACAACAAAGAGGTCATCACGCCGGTCTAAATCCTATGCGTGCAGGGGTCTGGGCCCATCGCCAATTGCACACTTGCACGTTGCGTGGGCGGCCGGAAGCAGACCTAGCAACCTGCATTACAAAGGAAGTCACGTTACGCGGTCCAATCTGGCGCACGCCGCTCTGTCGCTGATGTCAAGAAGGCTTCGGCTGATACCACGATGTCGAGTGCCCATATCTTTCCCGCGTAGTTGGTTAGTGCGTATAGGCCAGTGGTCAGACTGAGATCAAATACCAAGATCTCGTTAAGCGTGTTATTATGAAGCAACCACGAACGTTGACCAGGGCCAGGCCCACCTCTCGCCTAGGTGGTCTTAACCTGCCCTGTCGCTCCGCCACAAAGATCCACACAGAGGGCCGTCGGGACAAAGGTCCTTTCAGCCCCCAATCCGTGAATCACTCGCGGGTACTCCTCGAGCCGACCCGACTTTAGTCACCATATGTAGCATGTATATATGTATAGTATACACCCGTGATCACCTCCCGAGTGATCACGGCCCAATAGTATAGCAAGGCAGACTGACAAGAATGTAGGGGCAATGATGATAAACTAGCATCCTATACTAAGCATTTAGGATTGCGGGTAAGGTATCAATGACTGTAGCAACAATGACAGGCTATGCAACAGAATAGGAGTAACCAAACAGTAACATGCTACACTACTCTAATGCAAGCAGTATAGAGAAGAATAGGCGATATCTGGTGATCAAGGGGGGGGGCTTGCCTGGTTGCTCTGGCAAGAAGGAGGGGTCATCTTCGGTGTAGTCGAACACACGGACATCGACACCGGTCTCAGAGTCTACCGGAAAGAAGTAACGGAGGGGGAACACAATAAATAATAGAGCAAGCAAATGTAATATAAAGCAAGACGCGGCAATATGCGGTGCTAGGGGTGACCTAACGTAGTGGTAGGTGATACCGGCGAAGGGGGAAAACATCCGGGAAAGTATTCCCGGTGTTTCGCGTTTTCGGACAAACGGAACGGAGGGGGAAAGGTCCATGTTTGCTATGCTAGGGATGTCTGGCAGACGAACAGGCTGCTTATCCGGATTCGTCCCGTCGTTCTGAGAAACTTTCATGTACAAAGTTTTTCCATCCGAGCTATGGTTTATTTTATATGATTTTCTAAAGTTTTAATCATTTTCTGGTTTTAATTATTTATTTAAATCCAACATTATCCAGAACAGTGCATGCTGATGTCATCATGACATCATCATGACGTCAGCATGACGTGAGCAGTCAACAGAGGTGTTGACGGGGTCGCTGACGTGTGGGTCCCACTGGTCATTGACTTAGTTAACTAAACAGGATTAGTTAATTTAATTAAGGTGATTAGGTTAACTAGGGTTTAGGTTAAACTAATTACTGTTTATTTAAACTAACAGGTTAATTAGATTAATTAATTAGGATTAATTAACATAATTAACTTAGTTAATTAATTAATTACATTTATTTTTATTTTTATTATTTTTTCTAATTCTTTTAATTCTATTTTTTTACACGTTCTGTGGGCGGGGCCCATATGTCATAGGCCCTAGGGGGCCTAACGGGCGTGGCCCGAACGGGCGTGCAGGCACTAGCGGGCGCCCGAGCGCTAACGGGCGCTGGAGGCGGGTGCGGCTAGGCTGGCCCCAAGCGCTGGCCGGGGCAGAGGTGAGCGCCGTGGGGGAGCAGGGGGCATGCGGCGTGGGGTTCCGGCGGCCTATGGCCGGTCAGAGCAGGGGGGCGCAGTGGAGGCGAGGTGGCGCGGCCGGACGAGGACGGCGTCGGAGCGTGGGGCGGCTGGGCGCGGCCGCGGAGTGCAGAGGCACGATGGCCGGGGCGAACGCGAGCTCGGGCAAGTTGGGGGCGGCGTGTACAGCTAGCGAACGACGTAGAGAGAGAGAGAGAGGAGGAGGAAGCGGGGGCTGACGTTGAGCCCGTAGAGGTGCAAAGCGGGCTCGGGGGAGGCTCGACGGCAACGAAATCGGCGACGGTGCGCGGGTGGCCGAAGGTTGAAGAAGACGTCGACGAGCTCGATGCAGAGGCACTCCTGCTCAGGTGACTCGTCGGGGAGGAAGAGGAGGTCGAAGCGGCGTTGGGCGATGGGGGAAGCGGTGGCGGCCCGGTGACGAGGGGCGACGGAGAGGAGAAGAGGATGGGGCAGTCCGGTGGGGAGGCGGCGCTGTCGGGGTAGCTTTAGGCGAAGGCGTCGACGTCCAGGGGCGGCGGGGTCGATGGGCGACGCGATCGTCGTGGCGAGTTCGAGCCCCTCCCCGATCCAGATGGGATTGAGAGGAGAGGGGGGAGAGACGTGGGTGAGTGGGGGCGAGTGGGAGGTGCGGTAGGTGGCTAGGGTTTCGTTGGGGGATATGGGGAGTGTGGGGCTTCGGCTGGGCCGGCCCGTTCGGGCGGCACAGGCCAGCTGGGCCATGAGGCCCAGCAGGGGGGGGGGTCTGTTGTTCCTTTTTTTTATTCTTTTCTGTTTTATTTTTGTTACATTTTATTTTAGTTTTAGTAGAAATTATCACTAACACCTAACTTGGTACTTTTAAATAAACTACTGTTATAAAATTTAGAAGGCACTTATTAATTGTTTTAGCTATTGTTTATTCATTTTAGATTATATAACATTTTATAGAAGTGTGGTCTCTCCACCATAATTACCTATGCATTATTAGGCTCCACCCGAACATTTAGTTTTAATATTTGAAAACCTTTATTGTTTGTCTTTATTTTAATTTTGAAATTTGAACCGGTTTCGAACTAACGCGAGATTAGTAACAGTAATCAAGGTGACGTGGCATCATTAGCAGAGGTTCACTGTAGCTTGATTACCCGGGCGTCACAATAAATATATCTTTATTAAATGGGTTGCCATGCCATAATTCAGATAGATGATGTGTATGTACTATGTAAACATGATGGCATGATATAATTCAAATATATGATTTATATAGTAAGCAAGTAAGCAGATAGAAATCCATATATGATGTAAAAACTAAGCAATGCAAGAGAACATGCATGACATGGGTAATATAACACTGGCAAGTTTGAGCATAGACCTCAGGGGGGAAATAGGACTCGTCATCAGTCTTTGAATCCTCCTTTGAGGATCTTTGTGTAACCAGCAAGATGTATGCTTCAGCAGGTAGCATTGTCTGCTCTGAAAACCTTGTTTTCACTCCAGATACTTCCATCACCGCTTCAAATGGCTGATGCAAAGGAAGAGTAGTTGAATATACAAACGTTGTCGACAAATGGAACACGTAATACAAAAAAATGATAGCATGATATAATTCACATACATGATGATTGGCTAAACATCATGGCATTGCATAATTCATATATATAATGCTTTTGCAACAAGATAGCATTGTATAATTCACATATATAATGTCTTGCAACAAGATGGCAATGCATAATTCGCATATATGGTAATTAGACACTGAACAGGTGGCATACACACAAAGCATGTCTAAACTAATCAAATGACATAGCAATGCGAGACACCATACGCACGATATG
>NC_041389.1:160563454-160580519 GCF_002162155.2 Triticum dicoccoides
GGGGGGGGGGGGAATAGGACTGGTCATCTGTCTCTGAATCCTCCTCTGCGGAGCTAACCGTAACCAGCGAGATATGCGCTTCATCAGATAGCATAATCTGCTCTGAAGACCTTGTTTTCACTCCAGAATTTGCCATCGCCGTGTCAAATGGCTGATGCACACGAAGAGCAGTTGAATGTACTAACATTGTTGACAAATGTAATATGTAACGAAAAAAAGGATGGCCTGATATAATTTACATATAAGATGACTGGCTAAGCAGGATGTCATTGCAAAATTTATATGATGCCTGGCTAAACAAGATGGCGTTGCATAATTCACATAAACGATGAATAAACTAAATAGATGGCATTCGCACAAAGGATGTCTAAACTAAGCTGATGACATATTTGATGTATAAAGTAAGCAATGCAAGACACCATATGCATGATATAACCAACATCAGCATGCCAAGTTAGAGCAAAGACCTCAGGGGGTAAATACGAGTTGTCTTCTCCTTCTAAATCCCCCTTAGAACATATATCTTCCTCTCGATTACAATCCAAAATGCATGGAGGGGGGGCTGCCTTTGCGCCTACCATGGAGCGACGTCTGCATGAAATTTTATTGCCACGCAAGGCTCGTCTCTTTTGCTCTACATGTTCAGTTCCATTGTTTACAATAACTGTCATGCATAGGAACAAAGCATAGTGAGATTACGTAAGGAGCGCATGCAGAAATCCAGAGTGATGGTAGCAACCTGGGGATAGACCCAAAACCAATAATAGAAGGCAGATAATGGCTTCAGTTAAAAAATACAGATAATGGCTTCTTTACTGTTTGTTTCCCACCCAACATGAAACTCATAGTAGACACCGGAGATTAACCAGATAGTAGATAGATACTATTGATAGCGGCCCCGATATGTACCCCACAACCATTTAAAAACTCAAGTTTGACCATTAGTTTGGAGCTGACTCAGAGTCTAATCGGTGAACAGGACGATAAAGTAGCATGTAATATTAAGCGATGCATAACGTAAGCAGACAAGAAAGAGTGCGACCTGTCTTGCGGACCCGTGTAGTCCTCGAGGTCATCTGCTCGGTTGATGATGGTAATGCAGTTTTCATGGCTGCCAGCAGCGGGGAAGAAGATCTGAGGCGGCAAAAGACAGTCTGGAGGCCGGATCCCTGCTGTCCTGGACCCTTCTGTCGTTGGAGCAGCTGAGCTGGGGTGGACGACGGCGCAGCAGGAGCGGAACAAACCACACAAGGTTTTCTTTGACAACTATCTGTAAGAGAAGTAACTCTGTAAGGGCTCGTTTGAATTGGAGGATTCCAACAATGCAGGGATAGGAAATAGACAGGAATAGGATAGGAATGCACGTGCAAAATAGAGAATTTAAAAACACAAGATTTCTGCCAGTCTGGGTGTTTGATTCACAAAAATTGGAAGATCACAAATGCAAAGAAGCATGGTGAGATTAAGTCAAACCACAAGAAAATGTACGATTATAATGCTATTATGCTACTATCTCTTAGTCTTGTGCTTCATGAATAGGAATTTGAAAAGGAGGACAAGTGAAAATTAAAATTCCTACATTTTTTCTTTCAAGGAGACAATAAAGGAACAAATCCCTGTGCTCAGTGAACAATATATATAACATGTAGAGTAAAAAAGAGATGCAACAAGTGTACAACCTCTTTGGCGAAGCCATGTCGATCTCAGCGTGATTGGGTTGGCCGGTGAGGATGCTCCGGCTGACTTTGCTGTCAGAGGAGGGGAAGAAGATCTTAGGCGTCTGGAGATGGAGCCCGAGGTACTGCTCTGCTGTGATGGAGGGTTTCGTCGTTGGAGCAGCTCCGGTGAGTTATATGACGCCGAGGCTGAAGCAGGACAAGAGAGACAATGAACAACATTAACCTGAGTGGAATTCTAATAGCATCTTCAATACATGACGTAAAATGCACAACCACAAAGTGCTACATGTAAAATACATCAGCCGCTCATCTCTGAACTTAACTGTCGAAACTGAACTTAACTGTCGAAACTGAACTTAACTGTCGAAACTGAATTTTGCTGTCGAAACTGAATTTTGCTGTCAAAACTGAACGCACTAGCAAGGTGAGGCTACACGTCAGTCGACTGACTTTTTCATCTCTGGTCAGTCGATTTTGCAGCCGTTGGATACGAAATCAAGGGCCTGCGGTTCATCTTCAACCTCCACCCCCCTGAGCCGCCAGCCACCAGCAGCCAAACAGCAGCCCCCCGCCGCCCGCGGCCGGCGGTGCGCCGCCTCGCCCGCCCCGAAAACACTCCCCACCGCCGGTCCGCCACCGCCCCGACCATCCCTCTAGCCCCCCCCCATGCCGAGCTTTTTCTCCGGCGATCCCCACGCCAACGCCCCGCCACTGCCGGCGAGCGCCGGCAGCACCATGAGATCGAATCAAGAAGAAAATGCGGCGATTAGTGTACAACCTCTTTGGTGGCGTCGATTAGGCTGCAGCTTCATCCGAGGAAATGGTGATGATGATGCTCTTCCGGTGGTGTAGGTGAACACGGCGGTGTGGGAATGGAGGTGGCGCGAAAGACCAGGGGAACATCGGGGCAGCTCCTTGGAGGTGGAGGACGGGGTGGCTGAACCGGCGGGACGATGAGATCAACGACGAATCCTCATCCGGTATGGTGGATGAGGGACGTCGAGGTGTTGCTGTGGACGACGTCGTCGGGGAAGAGGCTCCGGCTAGGTGGCGGACGGAGCAGGGTGTGGGGTTTTGTCGTGGGTTTTCGCGGCCTCGGTGTACGAATGGGTGGGCGGATGGGATGGCAGTGGGGAACCATGCCTTAGAGACGCGCTTGTCCAAAATCTGGGGTAAGTTACAAAAGTACCCCCCACCGATTTGAGGCGGTTCTTTCGATTCAGGGGTACAACGGGCATTTCGCGTGTCGAGATTTCACAGGAGGTGGGAGTTTTCGCGCGCGTTGTAATTTCGGAATAGCAAGGCGCGGGTTGAGATGGAGGGAGTTGTGGGAGCACAACGAGACAAAGATATATCTTAAATATTTCGGGCTAACAAGGCACGGGTTGAAATTTTTGGACAAGCCTAACGTGTACTGTACCAAATCAATGCGCACTACCAATGTCATTCAAAACTTTGAATTCATGTTATGTTCAATTAAAATATTTCGCTACGTGTATAATGCATGCAACCTACTACTCAAATGAACGTTTTAGTGCATTCCAAACGTATATACTACCGCTTTAATATGAACTAAATTTGAATAAGATCTACAGTAATGATTGTTGTGAAGTCAAAGCATTTGAATTCGTTTCTCTGTTTTTATAAGATCTACAATCATCATTATTGTCAAGTTAAACCATCGTTTGTGTATTATCTTCACAACACACCACATGATTTGTCTCGAGTTACATATGAACTATGTGTACTATACTCGAATTAGATTTTTTGAATCCAGTTTATTTTGATTTCAAATCACATTACATTTCTAGCTCTAGCTAGATCTCCATAATCTAAACCATGTCTCATATGTATAATGTGTTTATCACATTATGTATGGTGCCCCGCCCCACATGCCTACAAGTATTTGGATGTGAGTTGCAAACACCACACATTACCACAAATTCAAGTAAAATGTGAGAATGTTCGATATATAGTATTGTTTAGATTGCTCGATATTTAGTTGTAAGCTGCAAACACCACACATTATCACAAATTCAAATAAAATGTGAGATTGTTTGATGTATAGTATAGTTTAGATTGTTCAGCATTTAGCCGTGAGTTGCAAACGCCATGCATTATCACATTATGGTATAACATGTGCACAACACGTGTATCACTGCTATATTCATGCATGCAATGTTTAAAACACTATGATCTCCTATTCAAATATATGGATCTGCTTTCATATCAAATTATGATCTTTGTTAGTCTCTTACACCCACATAATCCTCTAACCTTTGTAGCTACCACTAACTTTCTCTCATGCATGCACACACCCTCCTCGCCCTCCCCGTCCCTCGGCATTCTATCCACCGGGCACATTCATTTTTTTCTTTAGGTCGTCCTCCCAGAGTCTCCACAACTCCTTTCCGACACACACTGATCGATAAACCTCTCCAGCGATGCCTGCCTACAACATACACACACACCTTCAATCTCCTCCTTTATGTGTCCTTGCCTCGTGTCTCTCATACGGTCAGACACACGTGTAAACTCTTGCCCCTCTTTTCATCGATCTCACAACCGCACACTCCTCCAATATCTAGCGAGTAGTTGGGCCTCTCGCACCACCTCCTAGCTCCATTCTCTCTGTCTATCTGTCTCGCTGGGCCTTATTTGCCTCTAACAAATGGACGTACACCGACCGATCTCTAGCTATACATATAGCTAGCTAGGCCCTTATAACTCGTTTTTACCCACACGTCGATCCATCTACCTCATTAGTTGTGTCTCTCCCTTCCTCCGACAAACAACAATTGATGCGTCTCGACAGATCTATAGATCTAGTTAGGTTTGCTTACCAAACACATGGTTCCCCTTCATCATCCATGGATGCGTCTCGACAGATCTATCACGCACAGGCACACACAGAAACACATCCCCACTCTTATTGATAACATTGCAGTTCCACCCTCAGTTTGTCTAGTAGGCCTCTCCAAACATCTCCGAGAAGCAACTCCATCACCCATCTAGCACTCTACCCCTCTCCCTCCCTCTCCCTCCCTCTCTCTCTCCTCTCTCTCTCTGTCCCATCATATTTCCCTTCCTTCGGTTATGTATGGATGTCGACCGATCTCCCTCAAGACATAGCTGGGTCTCTCCTTCTCAACACATATACAAGTCGTTCTACCTCTATAGTCAGCCCTCTGCCTACCCCTCCCCCCACCCCCTCCCCCCCGAACACATCGATACATCGAGCGCTCTAACCGTGTCTCCCTGCCACACACAAACTTGACATGTGCCCTCTAACGTTCCGGTAGGCCAGTCGCGCTATATCTTTGACTTGCACACACACACAATTTTGATGGCTCTCTTCATCGATCTCGCACCCACCCACTTCATCCTCTCTTCGACTCTATCGATAGCTATGACCCCTCCCTCTCTTCTCGTGGATTGCCTGACCCTCTATGTATGATATGGATAGGCCTCCATTTCACACACATTGCATGCAAAATTTTGTTTGATATGTCATCGACACATATTCCCACAAGTAATTCATGAAATGAACCCCCACCCCCACCCCAAAACAAAAAACACTCATGAACGCGGTTTGTATCTCTCACACACACCCACATAGGTGGGGGACGTGCACGAAGAGAAGAGGTGCATGCACGCTGCACGCACTCCCGTCTCTTTCCCAACCACACCCGCGCGGGTACACGGTGGAGCTCATTTCTATATTGAAAAAGGCGGCCCACGTGGTAATTTGGACGTGTACTAGTTGTCCACTTGGTGGAGGGAGGATCGTCTACCACGGGTGAACAAAGAAATTGCGACTTGACGCGTTATGTTAAATTAAAAAAAGAGGCAAACCATGTGGGGCCTACCTTAGAGGCAAGGCTCTATACACTGGAGTACTTTTGATGTGTCCCATCAACTCGCTGAATGAGGAGAAGCTTGCTTAGTATGCCGTCTCCCCCGCCTACGGGCGTGGTGGCTCGTAGGATGAGGTGAAGCTTGCTCCGCCTTACGACCGCTCCCTCGCCCATGCGCGCGGTGGCTCGCAGGACAAGGAGAAAAAATTACTACTCCCTCCGTTTACTCCTCATCCCTACTACCTTGGTTATAGAGATTATATCATATTGTTTGGAATATAGATGTCCTTTAGTAGATTTCAATATGAACTACTAGTACATACTCCAAACACTGATGTATATAAACGTATTTTAGAGTGTAGATTCACTCATTTTGCTCCGTATGTACTCTCCCTCATCCCTCGACCCTCACCCACGTGGTCGACGTGCAGCAATTCATTCGGTCACATATAGCCAGAACGATATATAGTGCACTACCATTATTGCTCGACTTCTCGAAGAGGCGAAGAGCCAATCGCAAGGTTGATATTTTAGAGATGCCAAGAACAAGGTTATAGGAGAACGAGTAGTAGGTGCCGCATCATTTATAAATAAAGTTTTTTTCTTCAGTGGCACGTACGCAATATGATAGGTTCATATGGCTAGAAAAGGAAACCGCTCCACTATATACATAGTCAGGACGGGCCAGCCTACACTGTTGTTTGCTGGGGTTGCTCTCTTCACACTCCCTCGCACAAAACGATTGTGGCCACATCTCTAACATCCTGGCGGATCATGTCTGCTTGGGGAAGGGGTGGATGCTTAGTGTAGATGCGGTGGCCGTCGCCGACAGCGAAAACCCACTTTCAGCACGTCCCGAGCAGGGGTCCCCGCTGTTCTCTCTCATAAAGCTGATGAGGTTGCCTTCATCCCTTGCTCACTGCCGCGACGTGGGCAGTTGCCGCCTCCCGCCGCCCTCCTCAAGGTTGAGCTACGTCCCTCAGGTACAACTCCCTTTAGAGCCGGCTTGCACCATTGCTCCAGCTGCCCACATCACTCCATGTGGATATTTCTCTACTTCTTTGCCCCGCACATACCTGATACCTCTACTGGCTTCTACGTACTGTATTTATGATGAGTTTATGTCTCATCAACTAGTCCCAGTAATCTTATTCTAATCACGCTTCTTCAATATCTTTGCCATAGGGATGGTCATCTCAATTTTGGTGAAACTGCACAAAATGATCCGATGGTCAAAAGGTTGCAAATTTCATTTCTTAGGAAGCTCGAACTTTGCCAGCAAATTCAAGACTGGTCAGGGTTCACGGTTCAAGGGCTAGGGACTGCATGAATCATTTTTTTCTTTAGCTGCCTCTCTTCCAAAATAAGTGTCAACTTTAGTAGTAGTACAACTTTTTAGTAAAGTTTGCACAAAGTTGAGACACTTATTTTGGAACAGAGGGAGTACATATTTGCTATGTTATGTCAATCATTGAGATGCAATAGCATGCATGTTAGTCTCCTTTGTATTTGATGAAATGTTGCAACGGGCAACCTTGAACGCAAGATACATGTAACAGGAGCTGGAAGCTTCATAGCATTGTACAAATTTATCTCGCTGATAAATTACCGTATGTAGTACTATACTAGTACTTCCTCCGTTCCTAAATATAAGTCTTTGTAGAGATTTCACCATGAACCACATGCGGATGTATATAGATGCATTTTAAGTGTAGATTCATTCATTTTGTTCCGTATGTAGTTCACCTAGTGGAATCTCTACAAAGACTTATCTACTAGTAATAGCTAGCCCACACTACTAGGAATTCTCTATCCTCTCCTTGAGCCACATCATCAGAATTGATGTAGCTTTTAGATGAAGTAAATCAGTCCATAATAGTCGTCTGATCTAGACGTTGAGAGGCTCTGCAGTAAGCCATATGCAAGCATGCAGAAATACCATGGCACATGCATGTGAGTGGGTTTTAAATCACATCAACATGTCTGCATGCAAGCACGCACCGGTAGCATGCATGTAAGTGAGCTTTTAAGTCCCATTAACCTGTCAAAAAGAAAAATATAATCCCATTATGCAGTAGGAGTTGGCTGATCTTTTTTCCTTATGTGGGATGATATAAATGATGATGGGAGTTTATTTAGTTTGGCTACCACATTTGTCATGCGGTTATAGAGTTTTTTTAGTTCTATGAAATCGATAATTTTGCACAGAGAGATATACCGCTGTTCCGCGGCAACGTGCGGGGACTCATCTAGTAATATTTAGGAATGGATGGTGTACTATGTAAAGAGTTATGCGTCGCACAGTGATAGTGTGAGGTGGGCCATGTAATCACTGAGCCTGCGTGTTTTCAATGCTCTTGCACTCCTCCGCTGTAAGAATGGAGAAAATTGTAATCTAGTAGTAGTAGTACCTCCTTTCGCCGAAAGCGTGGGACATCCAGCAGTCCTACCACCTCAGTAATAAAGACCAATGAGTCGTCGATTCACATAGACCCAGCAGTAAGTTGGACGGACGAAGAAACCATCACTCTTGCGCTAGTGAGAGGTCGCGTCCGCTCTGCCCGGGCATGAATGCAGCACTGATTCTTTGGAGCGGCACTGACTGTTTCGGGCGGGAAGCGCGCGCGGGCGATGGAGGGGCTTTGGGTGGGCCAGGCTGGTCAGGAGCGGGCGTGGCAGCTGTCCACATGTCCCTATCGGACACGCCCGGAAACGAGAGGATGCACCGACTGTCGCGGCTAAAATCGTACACTACACACCATCTCTCTGTAGGAGTAGGTCGATCTGTCGCACTCTCTAACACACACATGCTGTTAAACACACACACGCACACGCACGCACCTTGGTCCCGTTGCACCTTCTAACATGACTTATTACACATAGATGGAGGGAGTAGTAAGTATACGAGATACGGTGGCACACTGACTTAAGTCGAATACAAGTGCCCAAGATTTGTGTGCATGTTATAATAAGGATTCACTTAAAATAGTATGTGAGCGAACAGAGGTATCAATTGGACAGTGTTCCCGAGCAATAGCGAGATGTGTGAGGTAAGATACACCGCTGGCACTTTTAATTTTCCTTATTAATTTGTTTGTTTCACCCTCTGACTGGTGGGACCCAACGTACTACGTGGAGAGTGGTAAGGTGACTAAGGCTGCATTATTTCTGCACCACTATGGATAGTCTTACCACCAAAGCCACATGACACAATTATGATTAAAATCCCAATGACTCCCACACACACAAGAAAAACACGGCATGCGTGTCACACATGAATGCAGGAATGTATAAAAGGTTATTTTCCTCTCATTGAACATAACGGGAGGGTTGTGTAGCTGGTTAGCTTGTTCGCTCATCAAACTTGAGGTCTCGGGTTCGATAACTACACTTGAGCATAATTTTTGCCAGGAGGATTCTTTGACTGGTCAAAATGCTTTCTAGGGTTTGCATGCTTCACACTCTCTCTCTAGTATATATATACACGCTTGAGCCTCAGCGCTTGTAGTTGCTCTCTTCACACTCTCTCGCCCTCTCCCGCTGGAGCCTCAGCACTTGTAGTTGCTCTCTTCACACTCTCTCGCCCTCTCCAGATCTAAACAAGACTTCTTTGGCCTCTCTCTCCCCTCACTGCTGCTTAAAGAGCCGGCAGGATCCGTCCGCCGGGAAGGGAAGGAGGCTTAACGCTGTCGCCATCAGCGAGGGAGGGTATCCACTACCAGCGCAGCTGTTCACTTTCCACCCAGCAGTGGCGTGGGAGGGCCTTCGACCCCTTCTTCTTTGCCGCAGTCCCGTCGCCCACCAAACCACGCCCCAAGAACCTTAAGGTATATTTTACATACTCCACATGCATTGCTCTAGCTGCATGTATACCATGAATATAGGACGTGGTTCAAAGAGGAAAGGAGCGGGGGAATGTAGTGGGAAAAGTTGTATATAACATGAATCTAGGACATGGTTAAAAGAGGAAATGAAGGGGGAAAGTTGTATAGCATGAATCTAGGACGTGGTTCAAAGAGGAAAGGAATGGGGGAAAGTAGTGGGGAAAGTTGTATCGCATGAATCTAGGACGTGGTTCAAAGAGGAAAGGAAGGGGCAAAAGTACTAGTTCAAAAAGGAAAGGAAGGGACAAGGCTGTAGTGTTTGAGCAGGACTAGATTTGCTGCGCTCACGTAGGGAAAGGTGTCTAAAGATAACAAAACTGGGACCAACACAAATATGCTCCTTGGTTGTTTGTTCTTTTTTGCAACAGACTGTGCATGACCACAGTACATCGGTAGATGCACATGGTGCTGGTGCGTCCACTGTCCCATGCAACTCATTAGCTGTTGTTAATCTAAGGCCCTGTTTGGTTAAAAATTCCCTAGTCCCTACCTGCTTGGTTCCATGGACTAAACATGGACTAGAGGTTATTAAATGATATGCTAAAAGACCATGTTACCCCTAGTAATGAACTAATAGAAACAAGGTGCGATGCGTGGCATGGGCAACTGTTGGAAAAAGTCCAAAAAAGACTCCCTCGGGGTCTTCTTTCTTTAGTCCCAAATGCCCACTTTTAGTCCCTAAAAGTCCCTCCTGTTTGTGTTAGATGGGACTGACACGGAGTTTTTTTAGTCCCTACACCAAAATGTCCCTGTAAACAAACACCCTCTAATAATGCCGCTGGAAAATTGATGCAATGCCACAATTAAAAGCAAATTACATGTTTAATGAATTTTATTGTTAATATAATCTGTATGTTAATATTAATCAATGCCACCGTTTGAGAAATGCAATTGTCTTGATTTCTTTCCCATTTAGATATGGTAGATGCTTCTTTTTGTTGGCTTCTGTGTCATCCACAATTATTGACCACTAATTGTTTCCTTTGCACCTCTGTGTAAATAGGGTTATCTACTTCACCTCGTTGCCATTGTGACCTTTTGCTGCACTGCACAAAACAGTTTTGTTTTAAGAGTGTTTTGTGCAGTTCAACCAAAATGTCACACCGACAATGTTGCTTGATTGCTTGATCTTAGTGTAACTGCACAACAGGAGATCTTACTTCCTATCCGTTAAGGCGAATTTGGTTCAGATCTTCTTCTTGTGAGTTGTTTGAATTCTGCATCATGAGAGGTCAGTACTAGCCTCCTTTCACATGATTCTGTAGTGTGCTTTCATATGTTGTGCTACTTGTACGATAATGTTGCTTGATTTTAGTGAACTACACAAATGAAGACAAGACTTTCAATCTGTATGTGCACCGTAATATCCCATTGAGGTAAGATAAGGATATTTCACAACTACTGGCCTGTATTTTGCCACTTTCATCAGAAAATTAAGTTTAGTACTATACTTGTGCTCCCTAATTGACATGCCAAATCTTACATTGAAGGCGAAGCTTGTCTATTATTGAACCAAGTGATGAAGGGGAAGAACAAGCGGAAGAAAAACAAAAATCAACTCTCGGTGCTGTAATTAAGCACTGGAACTGTGATGACACAAGTAATGATATAGTTTTGCATCTTAATTTATTGCTATGGCTGGAACGAGCAATTGTTTTGCCACTGATTTGATGCCATACGTAATTATCTCTACTTGGGCAAACAGGGATCTGGTTTGAAGATACCATATGTTTTAGTGGAACTACACAAGAAAATGTTGGAAACATTAAACTAATCGAGGAGTATATAGTAAGCATGGCCACCCCCGTAGATAGCAACAGATGGTTCCGGAGAAGTGCTTCATCTATATGCTCTACACAATCAGCCTCCTGACAAAGGTTGGTACTCGCCCACTGATTTCATCCATATGATTGAGCTTTGTCATCTTTATTGGTGTTGTGCTACTGTTTAGATACTGTCATGAAAAAGTGGTATTGTCCTTGAGAAGTGCTTCATCTGTGCTGTTTTAAATATGTCCTTTCCTTTTTTTCGAGCAAACAGGGATGCTAGCATTTAGTAGTCCTCTTGTCTTTGCACAACATGATCATCTTCCTCTTAAGAAGAATATGGAGTACGTGAAGTGACTAGTTCCGATTATGCCAGGATGAAGAAGCCATGTCTATCTTCTCATCAGAAGGAGCAGTAGAAGGATGGTTACATTACTCCCCACAAGACCAAACTAACTTCAGCTCAGAAGGACTGACAAATCTCCATTTTTTGTTGTGATGTGCGAGTACAATGTTGTTCTAGGATTCTTTTTTGTGAGTTCCATTTTTCTAAAAGTGTGCTCTACATGGACCATGTATGTGCTTGTTGAAACTGTCAATTCATAGTACAGTTTGCTTTATACTAATCACT
Source organism: Triticum dicoccoides (assembly GCF_002162155.2). NCBI lineage: Eukaryota > Viridiplantae > Streptophyta > Magnoliopsida > Poales > Poaceae > Triticum > Triticum dicoccoides. The sequence goes on from NC_041389.1 coordinate 160,575,272, forward strand.
TTTTTGTATTTGTGCAAACAGGGGTGCTCAGCTTGATTTCAATGGGAACAGCACAAAATGTTCATGAATACATCGAATCATTCATTTCCACCACAAGAAAGGAGGTGCCCATAAGTTCAAGGTGTTGCAACATATAAGGGAGAAATCATAAAAGCTACGCGCGAATTTGGTTTATTTTGGTGGAACTGCACAAAAAGAACAGCTAGTTTATTTAGCACGAGGTGTCATGTCAATGTCCAAACTGATGGCAAACCCTGCCCATTCCACAATTGTAGGCATTTGATATTTTGGAATGGGACAACCTTGTCAAATTTTGCTCATTGATTTTAGCAAGATATGTGTTTGATATTTTCGAATGGGACGCCCTTTGCTGTCAGCAGTGTCGATCAATTTTTTCTCTATTCTCTAGTTGTGAAGTAAATATTGCCTCTGACATGTGAGTCACTGAGATGCATAATCATCGGTTGTTTTGAATGTTCTCTATGAATTGCCAGGCCTGTGTGTTTGATTGTAATGTACAGAAACGCTAAAAAGCTGCTCAAACTCTTTGTGCTCCTTCTGTTCCTTTTTACTTCGCACATTGTTAAAGTGCATACTTTTTTGTATAAGATTGGTCAAAGTAGAGATACTTTGACTGCAGACAAAACTTGTATGCAGACTAGAAAGGACCGGAGGGTGTACATGTGAAACTGCTGTAAACGAGGTGATCACCCTGGGAATAATGCTAGTACGTATTGTTTTGCATGTTCATCCAAATGCCAGTGATACAGGAATTCGAACTAATCGAAATAAACTCATTCATACATGGTCGGATTTCATATAAACATGCCGGATTTCATTACATTTCATACATTCTTCAACTAAAAAGGGGTGCGCTCGAGGTATAATTAATTAACCGAAGCTACCCACCTGTGTCCCATTGAGCCGAATAGAAGCTTCAGTGACTTAACTGCAGGTGCAGTTGAGTAACTGACATGTGGCCTGTTGGGCCCACGTGTCAGTCAGCCAACTGCACCAGCAGTTAAGTAGAAGCAGCATTTTTCTCCAGCACAGCTCTCCGACTCCACATCGCCGCCAAGAAGCTAACCGGCCGTCAATGGTCAACCCGCCTAGCTTGGCTTCAACCGGAGGGTAGCAGCGGTGGCCTTACTTGGACCCGAGCGGCGGCGACCTACCATGTTCTACTCGTCCTCGTTTTCTGTGTGGCGCGGCGTCGTTGGCAGCGGGGCGGGGCCTCAGCGGAGCCGGCGATGTCCTCTATCTCGTTGCCGGTGGGCGGCGCCTCAGCGGAGCGGTGGAAATCCTCCCCCACGTTGCCGGAAGGGTGGGGCCTCGGCTCAGCCAGCGATGTCCTCTGCCGCGTTGTTGGTGGGGCGGGGCCTCGGCGGAGCCGGGGATGTCCTCTACCTCGTTGTTGGCGCCATGGGGCCTCAGCGGAGCCGGCGGTGTCCTCTGCCTCATTGTTGGCGCCGCGGGGCCTCGGCGGACCAGGGCCTCATCGATGCTAGCGAAGCGAGGACTCATCGGAGCCGGCATTGTCCTCTACCTCGTCCTCGGTCTCGCCAAACAGCTCCTTGCCCGCTTCATCGCCCTCTTTGCTAGCCTCTTTATAGGCGGCCGCAGCCTCCGCCACCCGCATGCGGTACCGCCAGCGCTCGAGGCGGCCCTTGCTGGCGGAGCGATACGAGTCGAGTAGTGCCTCCTGCTCCGCCCGCTCCGCGGTGATCTGCTCTGCCACCTGCAGGTGCTCCTGGAGGAGATGGTGGTTGTAGGCGGCGTCGGCCTGCGCCTCCCGGAACTGCTCCTCACGCATCTGCCTCACCCTGTCCATATATTGGGCACGGTCCTCGCCGATGGTCATGGTGCAATGCACTGGTGAGGATGGCGCGGAGGAGGGGGTTGGCACCGGATCGTCGACTACCATGTTCTCCATTGGGACGTCGTCGTCCTCCGGCTGCCTACCGGCCAGCCGGTCGGCAGCGATGGTTGCCATCTCCTTGTGTTCCGTCGTCCGCCCATGCCGAAGAGCGCTGGAGCGCGAGGAAGCCATGGTGGGTAGTAGTGGTGTGGACAGGAGAAAGGGAACGGATGCGAATGACTGCGGCTATGGCCGGCGCAACAGTTTATATAGCAATGGTGGGCGGGTGGAGGGACGGACGTGTGGCGCCGGAGTAGCCACCTCGACAACCGCATATCATTAATGTGTGCGGCAGATGGACGGACGGACGGCACTTGTGTCGTTTGAAGGCGGAGCAATCACCTGCAACGGGAAGCGGGGCGGCCGGCGCTGACTGTTTCGGGCAGAAAGGATGACAATGGGGACCCACCAGGTGCTCCCTCCTTTCCGGTTTATAGGGCTTATCTCAAAATTTTAGTTTTTCCATTTTATAAGGCTCAATTTGGTTGTTTTCCATCACATGTTCAGATTCCAAGGTCCATTAAATCATTGCATGCAAATATTAAGAGAAAATTGACCAAAGCATGTACTTTATGCATGCATGCATTGTAATTAATGCATTGATAAACATAATTTTTTGAGGATAACAAGAGCATTAATTAGGTGCTTTTGCAAAACTACAAAAAGTATTCCACCACTCGCTATCTACCTTGATTGGTGAGATTTTTGAACTGAGCATTATAAACCGGAAAGGAGGGAGTAGTCAATAAATGAGAGAATTGCACAAGAAGCGGCCGACAGCTGGGACCAAGCAGCTCGAGCAGTATTTGTGTTTTTTAGGTGTGAGCACTGCAGAGTTTTTCGATGTTTACCCCAGATATTAATTTTTCTCTTCTGAACAACAATGAAAACATGGCTGCAAGTATTAACTGGGCGGGCTGTGGCCCGTCTAGCCCAGGCCAGATATCCAGCCCAGATATTAATTTTTTTCAAGTTGAAAATGGCTAGCCCAGCTATACTTTTTTTAGGAATACCCAGGCAAGGTCAAGTTATCATTCTCCGCCCCGATGGGCTGCATATCTTTCCTAGGAGGGATGCATTAGGCTTAACAAGAAAATGGGCTTTAAGAAATAATAAATGGGATGTAATTATAAAAACTGGGTAGTAATTATAAAAAAATGCACCAAACAATGATAACTTTATAAAATATTATTTTTGGATATTGAAAATTTTAATTTCATTAATTATTGCGAGCGCAATGTTTCGTTGGATTTTTACGTAATATAAATTTATATTGAAATTGTATTTAATTTGACTAGAAATTTCGGGATAAAAATATTCGGATCCCATCAAAATGTGGGAAATTTTATTGAATTCTGTTTTGAACGGTTGGTTGAAATGGGTTGTACTTTTAACAAACTGTAAATGGGCTGTAGTAAATTCCATTAGAATTAAAAAATGGGCTACACATTCTTACAAATCTCAAATGGGCTATAAGTTCTCTACCACACACTTCTGGCCTTACTAAGTTGACGCGTCCCCTAAAAAAACAGAGTTGACGCGTATGCTAGGCTTTGTCAACTTATGTCCATTCAACGGATGCCGTGCTTCTTCTTCAATCTCGGAAATTCTAGCTTCACCCACCCAAAAAATGATTCCTCCCATTGACATCTGGGGCGCACCATTTCGGAAGCTGACATGTGGGCCTACTAAGTTGACGTACCAAGGGATTTGTCAACTTAGTCAATATAAACGATTCTAGCTGGAGTGACCGTACGATGTCCATCCAACGGCCGTTGTGCTTCTTCAACCTCTGGTCTTCTTGCTCCAGCCGCCCGAAGCAGCGTCGGTCGTGCCGCCTGCTCCTGCCTCCTGTGGCCGGCTGTGCTGCCGCGGAGGCCTCACTGCCCCATACTACTCCCACCGCTGGCCAGGCCATCCCTCCACTCACCCACACCCCCTGTTATTCTGCCGCGACGACAGCGCAGCCGAGCCAGTGAACCCTCGTACTCCTCTCCGCATGTGCATCCACTGCCGCGTCTTCCCCGGCTCCGCGTCTTCCCGTTCCTAGGCCTCGCCGTCGTCCACCGTCGTGGTGCTCTCGGCGCGGCGTGGTCCACGTGGTCAAGGAACGACTTCCATCGGACATGGACTGTACGTGGAGAGGCTGACAACTGGTTCCATGGCAGCCGCAAGGAAGTGCCTCCTTATTATGCGCAAAATAATTATTCCTCCACTTCACAGCGGGGACCCTCCGGACGGGCCACCGTATTTCACGAAAAAATGATTCGCCCCCTGACTACTGGGACCCACGAGTTACATCTTCGCACGCAAGGAAGTGCGTCCGGGAAAAAAATGATTCACCCCCCTGACTGCTGGGACCCACCAGCTACATCTTCGCACGCAAGGAAGTGTGTCCGAAAAAAAAAACGATTCACCCCCGACTACTGGGACCCACCAGCTACACCTTCGCACGCAAGGAAGTGCATCCGGGCAAAAAAAACGATTCGCCCCCTGACTGCTGGGACCCAGCAGCTACACCTTCGCACGCAAGGAAGTGCGTCCGGGCAAAACAAAAACCAAAACGATTCGCCCCCTGACTGCTGGGACCCACCAGCTACATCTTGGCAGGCAAGGAAGTGCCTGACAGTCGGGGCCCACCTGGTCGAAGCGTACGTAGCGTTGTCATCCTGGTCGTGAACGTGTATGTACATACTGGTCGATGTAGAGGCGCGCATGTGTCGTAGTAGAGGCGTGCACGTAGCATGTACACATACGTACAGCTGCCAAGGTGCAAGAAAGAAAATACGGCCACATATGTGTACATACGGTCGGGGCCTCGAACGCCTACTCGCGCATATGTACGGCGAGGTCTCGTGTACATGGCTGGATCGGAACAGAGAAACAGCGTCATCGTCGTGTTCATGGGGAGGCAACGAAATGCTCGTGTTCATGGGGAGGCAACGGAATGCGTCGTATTCATCGGGAGGCAACAGAACGCGTGGGAGTCACCCGGCTGGGTCGGAACGGAATGCGTGGTCGTGTTCATCGGGAGGGCTTGGACGGAACAGGCGATGGAAACGAGGCCTGGCGTACCGCAAAACGGAGGAAATGGACCTCCTACTTTCGGAACGGGGTCCTATTGATCGGGAGGGGTGTGGCGTACCGCAAAATGGAGGAAACGGACCTCCTACGGTCGCAACGGGGGTCCTGTTGATCGGGAGGGGTGTGGCATGCCGCAAAACGGACGAAACGGACCTCCTACGGTCGAAACGGGGATCCAGTTGATCGGGAGGGGTGTGGCGTACTGCAAAACGGACGAAACGGACCTCCTATGGTCTAAACGAGGGT
>NC_041389.1:160581039-160595867 GCF_002162155.2 Triticum dicoccoides
ACGCTCACTATTCATCCAATTGATCGGCTTCAGTTAGCAGCAGTAGCGAAGGAATCGCTCGATCGGGTTCAGTTAACAGCCATCGATCGATCGCTCGGGTTCAGTAACGCGTAGCCTGTAGTGCAATCGCTCGGGTTCAGTTAGAGCCCAACGCCTCGCTCGGGTACAGTTAGAGCCAATGCCTCGCACACACGTGCGTACTTGTATGAGGGAAACGCGCATCGCTCGGCCCCCGACCTCCCACCATAACCGGCAACTCCCCAAAATTTTCCTCCCCCTCGCTTCTACCACGGTTTTGTCTGTCATGGACGGCCCAAAGAATGTCATGCAGCTGCGTCTCCAGCCCGCCCAGGATGAAAAGCCCATTTTCTGTCATGATTTTTTGTCATAGAAGTAGGAGCCCACCACATCTATGATCATACCGGGTTTTGTCACAATTATCGTCACAGAAGTGTCATATGTATGACAGAAAAAAATTCGTTCGGCCCAAAATGTCACGGATGTGTCTTTTTTGTAGTGAGAAATTGTGTTCCATTGCTTCGATTCAAACTTTCAAAACTGCTACACTATATAGTTGTATAGAAGTAGCTAGTACAACCCACTAGTAGATTTTTTCCAAGACATGCAACTATAGCACAAGAACTATATAGAGTGCAAATAACTTTGAAAGATGGTCGCTGGATGAAGCTAATCTGATAGTGCAGAGATGGCAAATCCGAGCACTACTGGCCATTGGATATCATCAACATTCCACCAGATCTGCCACGTGTACAATTTAGAAGACTCCATGGTTGAACTTAAGCATAATGCACAAACCTCAAAACAGAAGCACTTCTCCTTTGTTCTAGAATCTTCCGTATCATAATTGAATTTTTTTCTAAATGAAGTGCCATTATTTGTTTTTTACTTTATGCTTTACAATGCACAACACCATGAGTCTTAACATTTTTATAAAACTAATTGATTTTGAATGAGATGAACTATAAGAACTAAACGAACATCTACATCATCCATATATGACTCATAGCTTTACATGCCATAGTGTGTATTTATTCATAATTTGGTTTCCAAATCTCATGCGTTCAGTGCATGTGTACCTTACTAGTTTTGAGTAGAGTAGCAAATTTCACGCGGCCCCGGGTATATCAAAATGCGGGCCCATGCATCATTGCCTTTTGGTCGAACCTACGTCCACAATTTTCTGTACGTACTATATCTCCACTGGTCCTCGAACCCAAAATGTTGCCTCGTCCCAGTAAAACCGAGCGGCCCACACATATTTAAGGCGTTGACTCAAACTCAATCCCTCTCCCGTTTACTATGATGTGGCCCTGCATGCCATAGTACTTCTACAAACCCTACCGCCGCACGCATCATCGGTTTTCTTCAAGAGGACGAGGGAGAAGCCGATTTGCAGTGGAGCCGCTTTAAAAAGGATCTGTAGTGGAGACCCCTAACCTAGGGTGCCCTAGGTAGCTACCGCACACATCATTGGTTTTGTCTTTTCTTTATGCTTTTGCACCCTAGAGTGAAATGATGGTTGCTTCGTCCGTCCAGCTTAATGCGGGAAAGGTGGGGCTTTGTGATTTGACCCCTCATCGCTCATTTTCTACTACTGCGGCGCTACGACCAGGGTGCCTCCAATTCCAACCGCTGCTCCAATATGTAATTTGGTGCATCGCACGTGGAACAACACGGTGGATAAGCCACATGTCGGCCAAAGGGGTCCTGTTAAGTGTGTCGCCATTTCGTGTGCGGACTGACCCTGCTTGAGTTGCTACGCCAACACGACTGGAGCAGCCTACCACTTGGTTTTGCTCCTTGGTGAATCTCGACTATATTGATCTAAAAAGATACGTATTGAACTACCCTCTCCGTCTCGTTTTTTAAGCGTCTCGGTTTATAGAGCGTGCACGTAGTTCTAGGTCATCCATTTGACTAACTAAATATGAGTTACCATGTCACAAAAAGTATATCATTGGATTCTTAAGCGGATGTAGTTTCTAGACATATAAGTTCATCACATATATAGCCAGTTAAATTCTCAACCAATAATGACGTGCATGCCGTGTAAACCGATATGAAGGAAGTAGTAAAAATGAGGTGATTTTACCGAGCGATCGGCGGGGGAGCATGGCCTGTCATGCGGTCCCACATGTCATGATGTACCAAGGCGATGCGTGTGTCCCTCTTGAGGCAGAAGCAATACTACGTGGTTTGAGAAGATGGGGAACCAAAGTGTGAAATAATGGTTTCTTCGTCCGTCTGGGAAGGTGCGGCATTGTGATTTGACGTCTCATTGCTCATTACTACTACTGGGGCGGTGCGGCTGGGGTGCATCCCCCCTACTGTTCTGTACTATTATTTGGTGCTTGACACATCAACCCTATTGCTATATGTCCCACATGTCGGCGAGAGGAAGTACATAATTCTTGAAAGCGAGCGTCGACGGAAGAGTACAAGACACGGCTTGGTTTTTGTTGCTTCGCGCGATCCATCGATTCAAACCCAGACTAAAAAAAGGCGAGGGCGGGTCTTTTCCCGCATTACAGGAAGGGGAGTTTGGCATGGTCTGTTTGAGGCAAGGAGGCAGGAAGGGAAACAAGCAAATAAAGGTTGAGGAACTTAGTTTTGGGAAAATCTGATTTTACGGAGTACGTACCCACTAGGGTTTATAGGGCTCATCTAAAAAACATTCATTTTTCCATTTTATAAGTCTCAATTCTACTAGTAGTACTAGTACCATCATATGTTGGATTTCGAGGTGCGTTAGATCACCTGATGCAAGCAGTGTCAAGAGAAAACTCACCAATGCTTGTAGAACTTCATGGAGGTTAGTGGTCAGTCATGCATTCGTTCTAATTAATGCCTCGGTAAACATAACTTCTTGAGAAAAACGACCGTACTAATTACTTGTGCAAACTACGAAATAAATTCCACCACTCACCGTCTACCATGGTTGGAGAGATTTTGAAATTGAGCCATAAACTGGAAAGGAGGGAGTAGTAACTTTTGTCTCGATTACTATTTGTGGCCTCGTATAGATGCAAAATGTATTTTGTATAGTGGCCTTGTATAAGTAAATGGAGGGAGTACTAAAGGACATATATATTCCAAACAATATGATAATCTCTCTAACCAAGGTAGGGACGAGGAGTAAACGGAGGGAGTAGTAATATTTTCTCCTCGTCCTGCGAGCCACCGCGCACATGAGCGAGGGAGCGGGCGTAAGGCAACAGTACTACTACTAGTAAGCAAGCTTCACCTCATCCTGCAAGCCACCGCGCCTGTGGGCGGGGGAGACGGCGTACTAAGCAAGCTTCTCCTCATTCTGCGAGTTAACGGGGCACATCAAAAGTACTCCAGTGTATAGAGCCTTGCCTCTAAGGTAGGCCCCACATGGTTTGCCTCTTTTTTAACATAACGCGTCAAGTCGCAATTTGTTTGTTCACCCGTGGTAGACGATACTCCATCTATCAAGTGGACAACCAGTACACGTGTCAAATTACCACGTGGGCTGCCTTTTCGTATAGAAATGAGCTCCACCGTGTACCTGCATGGGTGTGGTTGGGAAAGAGACGGGAGTACGTGCGTCGTGCGTGCACCTCTTCTCTTCGTGCACGTCCCCCACCTATGTGGGTGTGTGTGAGAGAGAGATACAAACCTAGACATAATGCGCCGTCCATACCCATGCCTTCGCCCAGTCCGACCACCAGTCACCACCACGCCCCACTCCTCCTCACCTTATCTCTCATCGTTCTCCCTCCATTTTTATATACAAGGCCACTATCAAAATTACAATTTGCAGATATACAAGGCCACTATCACTAATCGATGCAATATTAATGGTCTTTGCCTCGTAGTACTAGCAAAGGAGGACATTAATTATCCCTTGCATGCATGCGGGAGTGTGAGCATTGGCTTGATGTGCATGAAAGAGGAGAATACACATTAATTTACATGGAAAACTAGGAAACAAGGTGGTTGCAACATTGAGTTAGAAGACATTAATTTTTGCCTTGGTACCTATAATATGGGTTTGTGGCCTTGTATACAAAAATGTATTCCGATAAAATTCTCGAGATACCATTTTTCCGATAAAATTCTCGAGATATCATTAGTTCTTACAAATGGGATTACTCCTGCATGGGTCAATCACAACAGGTGTTTTGTTAAAAAATGCATCTTGACGTTCCGTGTAATGCACGGGCATCTTGCTAGTCCATGAAAACAACACATGGCAAAATTCCACGGCGAACGAGGAATTTGAATCTGCTGGGAGGGGCTGTTTGGATCTTGCCCGGGGTAGCCAAAACATTGGCGACCCTTTTCTCCATCGGTGCCTTTGCCACCGATGAAAGAGGAATGGCTCGGGTGCTCTTGCATCCTCTAGCGCGCACATTGGAGAGGAGCTCGCACGAGCTGTGTTTTTTTCTCCCACCACACCGCCCGAGCCGCCCGCAGAGCGACCGGCGACCCGCAAATTATGCCATCCAACCGTAGCCGCACACATTATGATAGCAACTTTTAACAAACCTGATGAAATTCATGCAAACACAGCGATATTTCATATAAACAACAACGAAAATCATATAAAATGCAGGATTTTCATACAAACATGACAGATTTCATTACATTCAAACGAACTACGCGGTGCTAGTTCTGGATAGAACAGGTGTCGAATATTGGGTTCTGGCAAAACCCATAATGTTCGAACTCTGGGGTGCGCACAAAGATCTTCTCCCTTACGAAACACGCCCACAACCTCCTCGTGAATCTAAGCTAGCACTATGAACAACACAAGAGACCCAGGGTTTATACTGGTTCGGGCCACCGTTGTGGTGTAATACACTAATCGAGTGTGTGGTGTGGTGGATTGCCTCTTGGGCTGGTGATGAACAGTACAAATGAAGAACAGCCTCGCGAGGAGAGGTGTTCTTGTGGTGGTGCGGTGCTCTACTTAGGAAGGATTTGATCCCCTCCTATTGTGATGGCTTACAGAGGCTCTGGTCCTCTTCCCAAATATTGAGCGGGAAGGGACCCAACAACGGCCATTTTGTAAGGTGACAGCTAGTACAAGCTATCCTGACTAAAGGTGGTCTTCGACTGCGAAAGGCACTGGTGATGACGCTGTCTTGGGCTCCACGGTGACCTCCATCCTGTCGTCCTGCTGGTCTTTGTCTCGTTGCACCGATATGGAAACTTTTGCTTTATGCATCGGTACTCCGCGCCTGTGCTTGCCCCTTTGCACCGAAGAGGAAACAAGGACACTGCGCAAGCTGGCACCCACCTGGTCTTGATCGTCATGGCTTGCGTAATGAGCACCTCGCGACGTACCCCTTGCCTTGATCTCTCCGCCTCCTCGCGAGACTGCCTGGTGAGACCGCCCCTGAGGAGGCCTTGTGTCATCCGCCCCGCGAGGCTTGGCCCCCCCACGAGGGTCTTGAGCTTGGGTTGATGAAGATGGGCCGTACTGGGCCACTGCCGAGCCACGCTGCAGGCCGCAGGCAGGCAAGTCTCGGGACTCCTGTTCCCAGAACGCTGACAGTAGCCCTCGGGCCCAAGGTGTGCTCGGACTTGGCTTAGCAGCAAAGCCAAAGGGAAAGTGCAGAGCGCCGCGGGCCCCCACACCCTGCGGCCTTGGTCGCCACATGGCGGTTGATTGGACGTGGGCGTCTCTGCTTCCGCATGCTGCCTCGGCAACTGCTTGATTTGACGAGTTCCTGCTCCATGCACAAAGAGTCATCATTACCTGTGATCATGGAGGCCGACGGTTGGCCTCCCTTGGGCAATAATTGGGGAGCGGAAAAAGCCCCTGTTGCACATCTCCACTCGCCCCGCCTGCTTCTTCTCCCTCCTTGCTCTTGTGGCCTGCAGCATCCCATGGCACCCGTGAAGAGGTTCTCGGCCGCGAAGAAGGGGAAGGCTCGCCAGGAAGGGCCTGGTTCTCCTCCGCCCAAGCGCCGCCGCGGCCGTCCCTGCAAGCATCCCGCGACTCCCGTCATGGCTTCTCGTGGTTGCTATGGTGGCCCTTCACGTGGTGGTGGCCGCCCATATTGAGGCAGCCCAGTCGGTGGACAAAGGCATGCCATGGCTGCGCGGCCTCCCTGGCCGCGCTTCCATTCGGCAGATGTGCTGCTGGAGTTTGTTTTGTGGTCAGACAACCCAGCTAGCAACTGTCTCCAGCTCCCTCGCTTCTTCGTCAGCAAACTGTCGGCCGCTGGCCCCGGCGGGCTCTGGCTGCAGGCGGACGGCTGCTGCAGCAGGGCCTCCTGGGTCACGGTGGAGATCTTCGTCGCCGGGAACGTGGCCTGGCCAGGCGGTGCACCCTCCACTTCAAGTACGATGGCGATGCGACCCTCTACATGAGATTGTTCAGAGAAGATGGCCACCGTGTCGGGTGCTGCCCTGAAGATGATGGCGGCGACGAGGTGCTTGGCCTTGGCGACAACCGTGACGAGGGTGAAGGCGAACCCGCTCCTGGCGGCGACCGTAGCTCGCCGAGCTTCAGCGGCTCCTCCTCCGATGACAACTCCTCCAGCGGTGGCCGCGATCAGCCACCACTCTGCCGCGCCCGCTTCGAGGGCCGTAGCGGGTCGTCTCGTCGCCGCGCCCCGGTGAAGCATGAGGCGGAGTCTGATTGAGCTCGGGAGGACGACGTGGATCCCTTTCGCGAGCTGTCGCAAGGTGCGTGCTGTTTTTATTTTATTTTTCTCCTTTTAATGCATTGAGAGAGAGAAGTATGGAGCCCCGTGGGGGCGTGCAATAGACTATGATCCCCTAACTATCGGGCTACATTTATTGTCCCCGTGCTGTGTTACGGTGTCATGGTTATGAGCCTGCGCATAGGAACAACTTAGCTTGGGATGCCTGCAGTAGTTTTCGCCTTGCGAGGTACCTGCTCGAGGCCTCGCCGGGCGCCTTAAGAGTTGCAAAGATCAGTTGGGAGAATCGTTTCCGAACCTTGGTCGCGAGGGTTGCCGGCTTAGGCCCGGTGCTTTGTGTTGTGATTCCACAGGGGCATGGACTGGGAGGGGTGCTCCCGCTGTGAACTTGAACAAGGGAGCCTCATGAAAACCAGGCGAGAAAGGGCTCACGAGGGCGCCCGCGCAGCCCCCTCGCGAGCTTTGCGAGAGAGAGAGAGCGAGCCATACGAAAGCCAAAAACAGAGAACAGGGGCAGAAGATGGCAAACAACACTAGAAGCAACTTCAATAAAGGTTCAAACAAGGGAGAACAAGCCAACTACGGAAAGCAAATGAATAGCCGCATCCGGCACCTAGTCTAGTCTTGGACGTCTTCTCACCAGCGCGGAGCTAAGTGCTGCCACTGGGTGTGGGCCGGAGCCCCTGAGGCCCGAGGGCGGCACTCCGGAGACTCTGGGGCGTGTACAGCCCCAACTCATTATTACGTCAGAGTTTCACCGGCGGAGAGCTTCACAGGCACTGGGCCTTTCTTTGGGTAGCGAGCTTCATAGGCACCGGGCCTTTCTTTGGGCGGCGAGCTTCACAGGCACCGGGCCTTTCTTTGGGCGACGAGCTTCACAGGCACCGGGCCTTCTTCACAGGCACTGGGCCTTCCTTCAAGGGTAGAACTTCCGGAGGTGCTGAATGTTCCAAGTGTTTGGGATGGGCACCCCTTCCTGAGTCTCCAGGCGCGTGGCGCCAGGCCTGGAAAAATGGACAACCTTGAACGGGCCCTCCCACATGGGCGAGAGCTTATGCAGCCCTTCCATGGAGAGCACCCATCACCTACATCAACAGTCCTAGGGCGGATGTTGCGGCAATGATACCGCCGCAGCGCCTGCTGGTATCTTGCGGCTCGTAGTGCGGCTTCTCGATGGTGCTCCTCCCCTAGCACAAGGTCCGTCCCCCGCATGGCGTCCTGTTGCGCTTCATCAAATGCTAGGACCCGCGCGAAGCAACGCCTGACCTCATGAGGGAGGACCGCCTCTGCTCCATAGACAAGGAAGAATGGGGTCTTGCCAGTCGACTTGGTGGCGGTAGTACGGATGGACCACAGCAAGGACTGGAGCTCGTCGTACCAGCCCCTGTCGCAGGCCTCCAGCTTCTTTTTGAAGGTCCTAGTTTTGAGGCCTTTCAGGACCTCTGCGTTGGCGTGTTTGGCCTGGCCGTTACTCCGGGGGTGTGCCACCGAAGTGTAGTATACATGCATTCCAAGGTTAGCACAATATGTTTTGAAGAGATTGTTGGTGAACTGCAAACCATTGTCGGCGATGATTCGATTAGGGACCCCGAATCAGCTCGTGAGGCCCTTGATGAACTTGACTGCAAAGCCAGCTGGGATGGTGCGGACGGCTTCCACCTCCGCCCACCTGGTGAACTTGTCGATGGCGACGTAGAGGTAGCGGTAGCCCCCAGGCGGTCGAGGAAATGGGCCCAAGATATCCAGCCCCCAGACCGCGAATGGCCACGAGAGTGGGATGATCAGTAGGCGCTGAGCTGGCTGATGGATCTGCTTGGCATGTAACTAGCAGGCTTCGCAGGCCTTCACCAACTCAATTGCGTCGTTGAGTGCCGTAGGCCAGTAGAACCCGCAGCGAAACGCCTTGCCGACGAGGGTCCTTGATGACGAGTGGTGTCCGCAATCTCCATCATGTATGCCAGCCAAAAACTCCCTCCCCTATTCCCTGGAGATGCAACACAGGGAAACATCATTTGGCTGCTTTCGGTAGAGCTCTCCGTCTTGGATGCAGTAGGCCATGGCCTGCCAGGTCACACGTTCTGTGTCCTCCTCTTTCTCTGGTAGCATCCCTTGCATCAGGTAGTCCTTGAATTCCGTAGTCCAGCATCCTTCCCGAGGCTCCAGCCCTAGGAGTAAGCGCGCTCTCGAGGTCGGGCCACTGGCCGGGGTTCCTGTGGCAGGTGGCCGAGGGAGTTCCTCCCGAGGTTGCGGTGTGCTTGACAGTGACGGTGCTGCTGATGGCTTGAAGAGTCGTTCCTCGAAAACGCCAGGCTCCTAAGGAAGCCACCTGGATGCCCTCCTGGCGATGTCATCAGCTTCTTGGTTGGTCCCGCGGGGACATGCTGCAAGTCGAGCCCCCAAAACTGTTTTTCCATCCTGCGCACCTCCGCAAGATACGCTTCCATGTGCTCGTCCTTTGGCTCGTACACCTTGTTGGAGAAGTCGACGAGGAGCTGTAAATCACCCTTAATGATGAGGTGCTTCACCCCCAGTGCTGCTTCAGCTTTCAAGCCTACTATGAGGCCCTTGTATTCTGCTATATTGTTTGAGACCTTCTCGCCCTACTAGAAACAGACTTGCACGGTGTAATAGACCTTGTCCTGAGAGGGGGATATAAGCACTGCGCCAGCCCTCGCGCCATGTCGCAAGAATGCTCCATCGAAGTACATGACCCAGCCATCTAGTGCCTCACTTCCTAGGGAAGTGACCGGTCCTCGCCTGCGTCGAGCCAAGGCGCCTGTGTCCATTCTGCCACAAAATCTGCAAGTGGGGCTCCCTTGACGACCCTGGTTGTGCTGAATTCCAACTGAAACACTAGCAGCTCTATGTTCCATTTGGCAACCCTCCTAGTGGAGTTGGGGCTCCTGAGCACCCTCTCAAGTGGGTAGGCCGAGACAACCTTGATGGGATGGCCTTGAAAGTAGTGTTGCAGCTTACGCGAGGCCACTAGCAGCGCGAACAAGAGCTTCTGAGGCATGGGGTACCGTGCCCTTGCATCCCGCAACACTGTGCTGACGAAGTACACTAGATGCTCGACGCGGGTGGGTGTGCTGACGAGGTCTGTGCCCTCCAGAGGGTTAAGCGCCTCCTGAGACGACGGAGCCCCCAGCACCTGGCCGCCTGGCGCGGCCTCTTCAGCCATAGGGGTGTCTTCCGGCTAAGGCTGGTCTCCATCTGTCGAGGTCGTGGTCTTCGCGAGGCCTTCTTTGGTCTTGTGCCGCCGCGGCCGGGGACGTGGCCGGTCGTGACGCTGCCTTGACCTGGCGCTCCTCCCGAACCGCCACTAGAGCTGCACTGGCGGAGTAGGGTGTGGCGGCGAGGTAGAGCACTAGGGGCTTGAGAGGGCGTGGTGCCACCATCATAGGAGGACTGGTCAGATACTTCTTGAGGTCTTAAAATGCTTGGTCGGCCTCCTGTGTCCATTCGAATGGGCCCTTCTTCATCAGCTTGAAGAAAGGCAAGGCGCGCTCCCCCAGCTTGGAGATGAAGCGTCCTAACGCAGTTACGTGTCCGGCGAGCTTCTGCATTTCCCTGAGGGTTTGCGGTGGACTCACGTCTTCGATTGCCTTGACCTTCTCCGGGTTGTCCTCGATCCCTTTGTGGGACATGAGGAAGCCCACAAGCTTGCCAGAAGGAACGCCAAACACACACTTCTCAGGGTTGAGTCTCAGGTCCACCTTGTGGAGGCTCACGAAGGTCTCCTCCATATACTGGATCAGGGTCATCGCCTCCCGAGGCTTCACCACAATGTCGTCGACGTAAGCCTCGGCGTTTTTCCTGAGCTGCTGGCCTAAGGTGATGTGCATCAGCCGCTGGAAGGTTGCGCCCGTGTTGCGCAACCCGAACATCTTGCAGATGTAGCAGTATACCCCACATGGGGTCAGGAAGTCCGTCTTCTCCACGTCTTCTATCGCCAAGAAAACACATCCAAGAAACATAGCAGGTCACACTCGGCGGTGGAGTTGATGATTTGGTCGATGCGGGGGAGCGGGAACAGATTTTGAGGGCAGGCCTTATTGAGGTTGGTGAAGTCGACGCACATGTGCGCCTTCCCCTCCTTTTTGCCACAACAACTGGGTTCGCCAGCCATTCGGGATAGCGAACCTTGCGAATAACACCTGCCGCCTCCAGCTTGCGGGTTTCTTGGACGATGAAGGCCTGCTTCTCGGTGGACTGCCGCCTTGCTTTCTACTTCACGAGGCGTACATTGGGGCACACATTCAGGTGATGCTCAATCACCTGCCTTGGGACCCCTGCTAGCTGCTTGGGTTCCCATGCGAACATATTCTTGTTCGAGCGCAGGAACTACACCAGCGCCTCCTCCTGGTCGGGGTCGAGATTGGCACCTATGGTGAAGGTGGCGCCTAAGGACCCGTCCTCCTCAACGGGAACCTGCTTGGTTTCCGCCTTGTCCTGGGTGAACAACTGCTTCTTCTTGGTTGGTGCAGCCTCCTTGGCCTCGGAGGTGTCCGTGCCGGCAGGCTGTGCTGTTGCGGTTGTCTTGAGGGCGAGCTTGAGCGCCAGCAGAGCATCCTTGGTATCCCCAGCTACGGTGAGGACGCCGCTGCTCCCGGGCATCTTCATGAGGTTGTATGCCGGATGCGTCACTGCCATGAACTGAGCCAAGGTGGGGTATCCGAGGATGGCATTGTACGGGAGGCCGATGTGGGAGATGTCGAAGTTGATCAGCTCCGTGCGGAAGTTGTCCTGCGTGCCGAAGGTCACAGGAAGGCGGATCTGCCCCAGGGAGCTGGAGGAACCGCCTCCGACGCGTAAAAACGGATTGTTGGGTCGGAGCCGTTCCAGCAGTACATGGAGGAGGCTGAAGGCCTCCACCGAGAGCACGTTGAGGCCGGCTCCACCATTGATGGGGGTCCTGGTGATGTCCACCTGGCAGATGGTGGTCGTGCAAAGCATTGGGAGCGCACCCGAGCACGCGGTGTTGACAGGGTGATCATCCGAGTTGAAGGTCAGGTCGCTTTGGGTGTCGCCCAACCCGGAGGAGCTCCTTGCCTCGCGAGGGCGGCGCCGATCTGGCAGAGGAAGGCCTTGGCGTGGCGGTCCGAGGGTGGCGCCTGCGAGCTGCCCAGGAGAGCTGCGACGATCGGGGGCGCCGGCGCAACATAATGGCTAAGGAAGAGGTTGCGCAGCTCTTCCCAGGAGGCCACAGAAGACGTTGGCAGGTTGAGCAGCCAAACGCGCGGGACGCCAGTGAGGGCCATGGGAAACCAGTTGGCCATGACCTTGCTGCCGCCTATGGCCTTGAGGACGGCCTCCTCGTATGCCAGCAGGAAAGCCAGCGGATCCGCCGCGCCGTTGTAGCACGGTTGTGCGGCCACTGCACCTGCCGCAAGGCGGGGGCCAAGGCTCGGAGCCCCCTGGCCCCAGCACTAGCATCGGCCGCCGGAGCCGACGGCACGTTGTCCACCATGAAGGCGAAGCGCGGTGTTGGTGGAGAGCGAGCCGACGGAAGGGAGAGCTCCGGGGCACCCCTACTTGGCGCGCCAAATGTCGGATATCGGGTTCCGGCAAAACCCTTAAGGTTCGAACTCTAGGGTGCGCACGAAGATCTTCTCCCTGCCAAAACACGCCCACAACCTCGCCGCGAATCTAAGATAGCATGATGAACAACACAAGAGACATAGGGTTTATACTGGTTCAGGCCACCATTGTGGTGTAATACCATAATCCAGTGTGTGGTGTGGTGGATTGCCTCTTGGGTTGATGATGAACAGTACAAATGAAGAACAGCCTCGCGAGGAGAGGTGTTCTTGTGGTGGTGCGGTGCTCTACTTAGGAAGGATTTGATCCCCTCCTATTGTGGTGGCTATCTCTATTTATAAAGGCTCTGGTCCTCTTCCCAAATATTGAGCGGGAAGGGAGCCAACAACGGCCATTTTGTAAGGGGACAACTAGTGCAAGCTATCCTGACTAAAGGTGGTCTTCGACTGCGAAAGGCACTGGTGTTGACGCCGTCTTGGGCTCCACGGTGACTTCCCTCCTTCCGTCCTGCTGGTCTTTGTCTCATTGCACCAATATGGAAACCTTTGCTTGATGCCTCGGTACTCCACGCCTGCGCTTGCCCACTTTGCACCAAAGAGGAAACGAGGACACTGTGCAGGTTGGCGCCCGCGTGGCGCCTGCCTGGTCTTGATCGTCATGGCTTGCGTCATGAGCACCTCGCGATGTACCCCTTGCCTTGATCTCTCCGCCTCCTCGCGAGCCTGCCTGGTGAGGTCGCCCCTGAGGAGGCCTTGTGTCGTCCTCCCCGCGAGGCTTGGCCCCCCGCGAGGGTCTTGAGCTTGGGTTGATGAAGATGGGCCATACTGGGCCACTGCTGAGCCATGCTGCAGGCTGCAGGCAGGCAAGTCTAGGGAGCCGCGTTCCCAGAATGCCGACAACAGGTATATAATACCTGGCCTAAATGGTCACGCACCGATCCATTTGTGTTCCTCATGTCCGGCAGCACAATCACCGGACTGCCGGGAGCCCCGGAGGTATGCTTTAGTGCAAAGGACGGCTCGCTTCCCCACTTCCCGACTGATATCATTGGCTGATGCCGAAGATGATGATGGAAGGGGGCTTCCCTACTTCCGTGGAGCCCATGCAGGGTCGACGAAGGTCCCCGCAACAAAAGGATCCGGCAAGACACCTGCTGTGTATGCCGGCGTCGCCTCCGCGGTGGCCTTCATGGGACCCAAGCGGCAACGGCCTCCCGTGTTCTACTTCTCCTTGATGATGGCGGCGGACGTGGAGGCGCTGGCCACTGACTCGTCGCTCTCCGTGAACCCAGCTTCTGTCGCTGCCTGCATGGCACGGCCGCCGGCATGGGAGTCTTGGCCACAAAAATGAGAGACGCGGTACGAGGCGTCGGCGTGGACGGCAGCAATGACACCCGTGCGCCACTCCTCGTCGAGCTGGCCTGGAGCAGCGAGTTGCCGAATCGCGCGCCAGCTTGGGGCGACAATTGGCTCCATTGGGCAAGGGGAGGGAGGTGAATTAGTGAGCTGCATAGCTCGTATCTGGCGGGGTCGATGGGCCACCCAGCCGGCTTGGATGCGGGATAATTACTCTTCATAAGCCATTGTAAGAGTGGACAAAATGGTGATGGAGGAGATAGGGGAGCGGCGGAGGTGTGTGATTCTTGGCCGACGTTTGGCCTCGTTTAAATAGGAGATTAAATAGACGGCCGGCGGACGAGAGGAGCTCAGCCGACATTGCATTTAATGTCGGCCCGGTCATGAACGGACGTGTGTCCAGAGTGGGTTTCTCGGCTTCCACACAGGCGGGTTTCATGGAGGCATTTGAATGTGGTAAGGACTCGTGTTTAGCCGGGCGTGTAGTGACTGGCGCCCTCGACTCTGACGTACGAAACCGCACCATTCTTCCACTGACATGTGGGCTCTCTTGGTACATGGCCTTCATGTTAGTGACCCAACACAGGCAGTGCACAGCAGAGGAACTTTTGGTGGGCCAGGGTGGTCAGAAGCCGGCATTTAATAAATTGATGATTGTTCATTGAGTGTGACGTCATCTACTTCATGTAGATAAGCCTACTATGTTGATAGCCCATTCAATATGTTGTGATTCATAAAGACTGCTGTAAACATCAATGTTCAGCTTATGACATATAAGATTGATTAATACCCATAACAATCCATGTCCTTAACAAAGGGTGCATGCATGTATAGGTTGAGCGTGTGTCTTGCATCATGTGTTGTGTGCATGCAGGCGTGCGAGTGTTGCGTGCGTGCAAGGGTACGTTTCAGTGTTGCATGCATGTGTGCGTACGTGTGTGTGTTCGTGAGTGCATGTGTACGTGTCAGAGCTGCACGCCTGCATGCGTGCATGTGTTCGTTATGTGTACGTGTCAGTGTTGCACGCCTGCGTGCGTGCGTGCATGTCTTGCTTGTGTGCATGTGTACGTGCGGGGTGAGGCTACATGTTAGTCGACTGACTTATTCACCTCTGGTCATTAGATTTTCCAGCCGTTGGATACGAAATCAAGGGCCTGCAGTTTATCTTCAAACTCCACCCCCCCTGAGCCGCCAGCCACCACCGGACAAACCGCCGGCCCTCGCCGCCCCGCCTGCCCCGAAACCACTCCCCACCGCCAGTCCGCCG
>NC_041389.1:160596044-160622759 GCF_002162155.2 Triticum dicoccoides
GCCGGCGACTGCCATCCAGAGGTCTCACGACTTCGAATACCCACCGACCACTAATTTATTACCATTTCTGACCTTCATATACGCGCTGACGGGTTGGCCCTATGGTAATTTGTGCTGCTAAATGTGGACCGTTTGACTGGTCAATTGATCATGTCATAAACAAATTACGGAGTTGTATGGTGAGCCAGTGATCGTATGATCACCCTAAAATGTATTTTATTAACACAGTACAGACTCAAACTACCATTTCTTTCTTTCATATACGGGCTGATAGGTGGGCCCCACGGTTATGCGCCCCGATGGTGCAACACTAGTTGCGCCACGTGGAACGTTTGACTGGTTAATTGATTGTGTCATCAGCAAAATATGGTGTTGTACGGGTGAGCCATTGACCGTATAATCATGACATGTCTTTTTTTAACACGGTACAAATGCAAGGGCTCATATATACACGCATGCACTCACCGCTATAAGCGCACACACGCAGACCCTACCCCTATGAGCACCTTCGAGAGAGTGAGCCAGCATATGATCTTGAGATTTTATGAAGTCACCATAGGTGCCTCGTAGTCGAGTGGAACATGTCCTCCCACTAAACGCACGTCGCAGGAAAATACTAAAATTAACCCAGGATAAATGCGAGCACCGGGACCTTAACCCTGGTGGGCTCGAGAAACCACTATCGTCCTAACCATCCAACCACACGTTGGTTAGCACGACAAAATGTATGTGGTGACCGTGATGAGCTTATTCTAAAGTCCAGTGACCATATCGTGCTTTTGCTTCAAATACAATGACCGTAAGTGTCATCAACAAAATATGGAGCATGCATCAAATGCAAAGTCCGTCGGTGTCATCAAGAAAATACGGAGACGTGTCATGAGCTAGATACCGTATGATCACCACGAGAATGTATATGGTGACCGTAATGAGCATATTCTGAAGTCCAGTGATCATATAGTGCTTTAGCTTGAAATATAGTGACCGTCACGCGTGAATGTGTCGTGGGCATGCATACTTTTAGAGGGTCGAGAGATAGTTTGTGTGCATATGTGAAAGTGGTGTATAAAGAGGGGGTGTCCGGTGGAGACAAGGAGAGATATGCCCTTTGTTTCTCTTTCCTGTGACTAATATTTTAGGAGAATATATAAACATTCACAATGCAGAACAAATATTTTCGAATGCACCATGCAATTAACTTTCATGTATAACATTGTACTATTGTATATGCTTATTTTCTTAGTGGTCGATTGCGTGTGTGGTGTGGTGGGCACATCATTTCTAGTTGTGGTGGGTCAACATGAGGACTCATGGGTAGGTTCCATCATGCGCCACATAGGTTGGACCGAGACGCGTTATACGAAGACCCATGTGCAAGACTCGGCGTACAACACGAAGCTACCAGAGTCGTGGAAGACTCTATCCCCACTGGTGATAAGCCAACTATATATGATTTGTAACTCTAGGCCCGAGTATGTTACATAAGCTTGGGAGCTAGTTCGTTGATAGTATACACACACGCACAATGCCTGGTATTCATGTGTACTTTGTACACACCCCTATCACTAATATACAGTATGAAGAGTAGGCTTTTCCTCAACTACAAGGGTCCGAACTAGGGTAAAACTTTGCCTCGTATTAGCATCCAGCCTAACAGTCAGGGATGTCCTACCGAATGATATGATGGATTCATATCTGCCAACTACTAAGAGAGAGTTGTGTCTGGGGGGGGGTCTGGGGCAATGTGTGCGAGAGAGGCCTAAAGATAATGTGTGTGCGGGAGACATGTAGGCATATATATGTGCGTATAGAGGGCTAGTAGAGACCGTGCGTGTGTATATATGCATGTGAGAGAAATAGTGTTTTCCAACTGAGATTAGTGAAAAGAGTGGTACATAGTAGTCAGAAAGAGAGAGAGATATAGAGAGAGCTTGTGCGTGAGACACCACGACACCCCGAGAGAGATTGTGAGCATGTGTGAAAGAGAAATGTCGATGCATATAAAGTGTGTGCACATATGCGTTAGATAGAGAGATATATAGTGTGTTTGTGAGAATGGGCCGAGGCATAGTGCATCTACGTGTAAAAGGCGGTTCTATGCATTAAATTAAAATACAAATGGCATTATTATTTTTGGATGAGGTCATGAATTTTGCACATTGCGCATGGACGATAATTTGTCTACCAGGCACCCATATTGTATTGAATTCTATCATGTGCATGTGTTTATTTCATAATATCGATCCATATAGTGAGAGTGGTTTGAAATACAGGCAATGGATTGCTTTTGCAATTCATATATAAACATTAATTAGTGCACTCCATGTTGTTAGTGTGAAGCACTCGATTCATTTGTCACTTGCATGGATACATTCAAAATTGCTAGCTACGAAATAGAATGCATGTTTAATTCAACATAAAGGGGGTTTCGAAGATTCGAATTCATAGGAAGTGCATTCATCTGGTTCAACCAGAGATAATGGCATTTGTAAATCAGATCTAAAATGGGGCATCAATCGTTGTTGTGCGTTTGAACATGCTATATATATTCACACGCATGTCTAACTATTTTTTTTCAACCAAGGATATAATATCTGGAACCATGCATGAATTGAGGTAAGTTGCCTATCTTGTAATATATACTCATGTACAATGTATATTCAAATGAACCCCTCCATTCCAAAATAATCGTAGCTTTAGGATTTTCAAGAGTAAATATTTGTTAAGTTTGACAAATCCTGAAAGTTGAATTCAAGAGAACCAAAAATGTTAATGCTTCTGCTCCCAAATATTGAACGAAGCGCCAAATAAGCCTCTGGTCACCGGAAATTGCGCGAGACTAATGTTTGTGGTAGGTTTGTAACTTCACCAAGACGCCAGTCTCAACGGCCTCCGAGAAGCATTCATACACCGTGGGTACCTAAACACCCATGCACTCGGCCGAAATCTATCCCTCCCACATTTGGGACACTTGAGATTACTGTCCTACCCCCAACCCGCAATATGTCTGAAAGTTTAGATGGGGGAAAAGTTTGTAACTTTCCCCAAATTTCAAACAAGCGCGTCCCAAACCAAAACATTGTTCCCCCTTAGTTCCCCCTCCCTCCATTTCCCCATTCATACTCCGTGGGCGCCAAAACGCCCTCTCCACCAGCCACAAAACCCCAACCTCCTCTGTCCTCCACCCCATAACGCCCAATCCACTGCCGCCCTCCTCCATCACGCCGGAGCCGGTACCCCGACGTCGTCATCCAACGCAACCGCAACCGCAATGCCCTCAAGGACTTAGTAGCTGAAGCCGAGGCAGAGCTGCCTCCATGACACTGACGCCGACATGCGTCGTACCAGAACTACTCTGACCACACCGTCCTACGCCTCACCGCTACCGCTCCACTTTCGCAACCATCCACCGCACCGGAGCTGTTCCCGCTACACCATCGTTCGCCGCCTCGGATCTGGTTCTCCGCCGCCGATAGATAGCCACTTCACCACACTCAACAACTTGGCCATGGGTTCGTCCAAGGCTCCACCGTCCTCCACAACTTCCCATTTCCTGCGAACCATAAGAAGATCGTTGGAAAAATAGGAGGAGGACACAACACTACCAGCAGAAAGAGGTACCCCTCTTCCCTTTTTCGTGCAAATCTTATGTCTCTGCTCACACCGTATTCATCCCACGACAGAAACTAGTTGAGCGCTTCTTACTGCATCTTCTTCGTGATACTAAATGCACAAGGTTCCCTCCCTTTACTATTTCACCTTTGATAGAGGTCAGTGGCCCGCCTGGATTTTAATTCAGGGTCAGTCGAACCACAATTAAAAGAAGCAGCACCCGCTTAGGCGTGCGAAGCACCTAGTCCGCCTATTCACCGGGGAAGCGGCGCATCGGTGTCTATCATAGGGGTGTGGGGCACAGGAGCTGCTTGCGCCCGATTTGGAGGTCGGTGGGGCTTGAATGGATGACCAGGGGGCGGTGCCAAGCACCGCGATGTGGTGAGGTCGAGGGGAGGGCGCAGGCAGGGGACTGGGCCAGTGGTCACTGGCGTTTTGAGGAAGGCGATCTGCCCGTTCTTTGTACATCGGACAGTGCAGAAAAAATGGACTGACATATTCGTTTTCTGCCAACTATTATTTACATAGAATCATGTAGTAATTTAGTGTGCCATGCATGTTGTAGAGCTATCATATGTCTCCCATCATTTATTTGTCACTGACCTGCTATCTGCTACCTTTACACTGTACTAATTGTGCACACACTTCACCCATACTCACACTATTGTTTTTTAATGCATGGGTATTTCAGACTCTGACGCAGTGTTGATGAATCCAGAAAAGAAAAGACAGAAGTCGCTCCAGTGTAATTTGAAGATAAGCACTAAGCATTTCAGCGCTCTAAAGGGTGTAGTGTCAGCAGTTGGAGACATTAAACGTAGCTCTGAAGTTGACGATCTCAATTGCCACACACAACCATCCCAGGTGCTTGCTTTGACTTCGCGCTGTCAAATGTGGTTGCATGTTGCATATGGTGTCTTGCTTGTATTGCTTCCAATTTGGTTAAATTGCATCTACTTACTTTACACATTATACCTTTGACAATGACATGCCTTCCTGTTTTTGATTCATACTACATATGTCTATTAACCATGTTCGTACATCAAACTAATGCTCTTTGTATCCCTCATCAATCACTTATGATGAGACAGTCACCCCAGTGGGTAACTGTGAGACGCCTTACTCGTTTAAAGAGTGCAATGTCATCCTCCCCACATGATTCTGAAGAAACAGCATGGCTAAATGAAGATAGTCAACATAGCTCTCTAATTGATGACCGCAATTCCCCCACAACACCACCACGTGTGCTTTCTCTTACTTGGCATTGCGATATGTGGTTGCATGTTGCATATGGTGTCTACCTTGTAACGCTTCTAATTAGGGTAAATTGCATCTTCTTAGTTAACACATTATACCTGTGAATATGACATGCCTTCCTGTTTTTGGTACATACTACGTCTTTCTATTAACCATGTTCTTACATCAAACTACTTTTCTTGTGTATCCCTCATCAATCACTTCTGACGATACACCTTCAAGTTGACAGTGTAATATTGGTTGCATCTTGCATATCATTTCAAACATGTATTGCCTCTAATTTGTTGAAGTGCCACTTATAATGAGACACATCTAACTTGGTAGAGTGATTTTGCTTGGATCTTTCATATGGTGTCTAGATTGCATTGCTTCCAATTTGTTGAAATGCCTTCTGCTTAGCATTTTTCATACATATTCCATCCTCCTACAATGTGGTTGCCCTACATAAAAGTTGTGTTCGTCAGTATCATGCATCAACGAATTTGAAAGTGCAAATTTCATTCCTTTTTCTTGTGTGTTTACTTGACAAAGCAAAATCTGAAAGGACGAATGCACGGAATGATGGTGGTCCTCTGGAGCAACCGAACTAGATGATCTATGCAGATTCTCCTGCGACTCGTACTGCAGTGCAAGTTCCAAATCTCATCTCCCCTACTCCACAACCAAAGGTGCTTCCTCTAACATGGCAGTGTGATATCTGGTTGCATGTTGCATATGGTGCCTAGCTTGTATTGCTCCTAATTTGTTAAATTGCATCTCCTTAGCTTACACATTATAAATGTGAATATGATATGCCTTCCTGTTTTTGGTACATAATACATCTGCCTATCACACCATGTTCTTACATCAAACTACTGTCCTTGTGTATCCTGCATCTATCGCTTATGATGAGACAATCACGTCCGTGGGTTAGTATGAGACGCGCTACTCTTATACAGAATGCAGTTTCATCCTCTCCACATGATTGTCAAGAAACAACAAGCCTAAATGAAGATATTGAACGTAGCTCTGTACTTGAAGGCCGCACTTCTCCTACACCACCATCACAGGTGCTTGCTCTAACTTCACAGTATGATATGTGGTTGCATGTTGCATATGGTGTCTAGCTTGTAATGCTTCTAATTAGGGAAAATTGCATATGCTTAGTATACACATTATACCTGTGAATACGACATGCCTTCCTATTTTTGGTACACACTACATCTATGTGTTAACCTTGTTCTTACATGAGACTACCCCTCTTCTGTATCCTGCATCAATCACTTATGATGTCACCTTTATTCATTGCATATTGCATATTATTTCTAGCCTGTTACCATGTATTTAATTTGGCAGAGTGATATTGGTTTCATCTTTCACATGGTTTCTAGCTTGCATTGATTCTAACAAGTTCAAACAGCTTGTGCTTAGTTTACACTTTATACGTCATACATGTCAATATGTTACGCCCTCCTGTTTTTGTACATATTCCATCCTCCTATCATGCGGCTGCCTTACATGAAAGTAGTGTTCGTCAGTATCATGCATCAATGAGTTCTGAAGAGAAAATTTTATTCCTTTTTCTTGTGGGTTTGACTTGACAAGGCAAAATCAAGAAAGAGGAAGGAAAAGAGTAAGGAAGGCGATGATGGTGGTCCTCTGCAGCAACGTAAACAGAGCATCTGTACCGATTCTCCTTGTACTGCTAGTGCATTACAAGGTCCAAGTCTCTGCTCCCCTACTCCACCATCCAAGGTGCTTGCTCTAACTTGGTAGTGTGATATCTGGTTGCATGTTGCATATGGTGTCTAGCTTGTATTGCTCCTAATTAGTGTAAACTGCATCTGCTTAGCTTACACATGATACGTGTGAATATGACACGCTTTCCTATTTTTGGTACATACTATATCTGTCTATCACACCATGTTCTTACATGAAACTACTCTTCTTGTTTATCCTACATCAGTCACTTATGATGGGACACCTTTAAGTTGGAAGTGCGATATTGGTTTGCGTCTTGAATATGATTTCTACAATGTATTGCTTCTAGTTTGATGAATGCCACCTATGACGAGACAGATTTAACCTGGCAGAGTGATATTGATTGCACATTCTGTATGGTGTCTAGCTTGCAGTGCTTCTAATTTGTTGAAGTGCCTTCTACTTAGTTACCACATCATAGGTGTGAATATGTCAAGCCATCCAGTTTTTCGTACATATTCCATCCTCGTATCCTGACTTTGCCTTTCATCGGAGTAGTGTTTGTCAGTATCATGCATGAATGAGTTCTGAAGAGTGAATTATATTCCTTTTTCTTGTCGGTTTGACCACACAATGCAAAATCAGTAAAGCTGAAGGAAATTGGGAAGGCATTGGATGATGGTGGTCCTTCTGAGCCACTGAAACGGAGGTTCTCTACAGATTCTACTCCGCCATCCTCCCAACAAGATTCGCAAGACAATGCAAGGCTAGACAGTCAACGTAGCTGTGTAGATGATGAGCACATCTCCCCTAATCCACCTTCACAGGTGCTTGCTCTAACTTGGCACTATTATATGTGGTTGCATGTTGTGTATGATTTCTAGCTTGTATTGCTTCTAACTTTGTTGAATTGCATCTACTTACTTTACACATAATGCTTGTGAATATGACATGTGTTCCTGTTTCTAGAACATACTATATCTGATCACACCATGTTCTTGCATCATGCTACTGTTCTTGCATATCCCGCATGAGTCACTTATGATAAGACGCCTTTAAGTCGCCACTGTGATATTGGTTGTGTCTTGCATATGTTTTCTAGCATGTACTGCTTCTAATTTGTTGAAACGCCATACAGTTCAAACTTAGCAGAGTGATATTGTTGCATCTTTCATATGTTGTCTAGCTTACAGTGCTTCTGATTTTTTGAAATGCCTTCTGCTTAGTTACCACATCATAGGTGTGAATATGTCACGCCATCCTGTTTTCATACATATTCCATCCTCGCATCATGTGTTTGCCTTTCATCCGAGTAGTGTTCGTCAGTATCATGCATGAATGAGTTCTGAATAGCGAATTTTATTCCTTTTTCTTATCGGTTTGACTTCACAATGCAAAATCATTACAACTGAAGGAATTTAGTCCGACAGTGGATGACGGTGGTCCTTCGGAGCAACTCAAACAGGGGGTCTCTACAGATTCTACTCCGCCATCCTCCCAACAAGATTCGCAAGACAACACAAGGCTGGACAGTCAACGTAGATGTGTAGATGATGAGCACATCTCCCCTACTCCACCATCACAGGCGCTTTCTCTAACTTGGCACTATTATATGTGGTTGCATGTTGCGTATGATGTCTAGCTTGTATTGCTTCTAACTTTGTTGAACTGCATCTGCTTAGTTTACACATAATGTCTGTGAATATGACACGTGTTCATATTTCTAGAACATATGTGTACATGATGAGCACATCTCCCCTACCCCGCCATCACATGTGCTTGCTCTAACTTGTAACTGTTATATGCGGTTGTGTTTTCCGTATGATATCTAGTTTGTATTGCTTCTGATTATTTTGAATTGCATCTGCGTAGCTTACAAGTTATACCTGCAACGATCACTTACCCATAAGACACATTTAACTTGGGATTGTGATGTAGGTTGCATCTTGCATTGCCTTCTAGCTTGTAATGCTTCTAATTTCTTGAAATCGCACTTACGACGAGACACTGTTTACCTGATAGAGGGATATTGGTTGCATGTTCATATGGTGCCTAGCTTTCATTTCTTATAATTTTGTTGAAATGCCTTCCGCTTACTGTTTTTTCATACATATTCCATCCTCCTATCATACATGTGAATAAGCAATGCTGTCTTTTTTTGTATATATTCTATCCTCCTATCCTGCACTTGCCTTACATCAAAGTAGTGTTTGTCTGTATCATGCATCAACCAGTTATGCAGAGCTAATTTTATTCATCTTCTTGCGGTTATGACTTCATAAGGCAATATCAATAAATAGGAAGGAAAAGAGTAAGTTAGGGGATGTTGGTGGTCCTCCGCACCGACGCAAACAGAGACTCTCTAGATTTGCCACTGCTACTGCAAATGAAGTTGAAGTCCCAAGTCTACATGACGATTCATCTCCCGTACTCCACCATCGCAGGTGCTTGCTCTAAGTTGATAGTGTGATAATTGGTTTCATGTTACATATGTTGTCTAACCTATATTTCTTCTATTTTGATTAAATTGCACCTGCTAAGTTTATATGTTATACATGTGCATATGACATGGCTTTCCGTGTCTAGAATACACTACATCTTTCTATCTAGGGAAAATTTTGTTTTTGTCACTCTAGATTTTGCCAATTTTCCTTATGCCACTCTAGATTTTGACTTCCACTTTTGCCAGTCTCAGTTTTTGACAATTATCACAATTGCCATTTTGTGGCAAAAGTAAAATAATTTTATTTCATTTTTGCCACACTTAGCTTTTGACAATTATTGCAATTGCCACTCTAAAATTTTTGCTTTTGCCACGGGAATGTCAATTGTGATAATTGTCAAAAACTAAGAGTGGCAAAAGTGAAATGTCAAAATCTAGAGTGGCATAAGTAAAATTATCAAAATCTAGAGTGGCAAAAACAAAATTTTCCCTTCTATTCATACCATGTTCTTACATCAAAGTACTGCTGTTGTGTATCCCGCATCAGTCACTCATGATTGGACGCTTTTAACATGGCAGTTTGATAGCGGTTGCATCTTGCATTGATTTCTACATTGTACTGCTTCTAATTTTTCGAATTGCCACTTATGACAAGACATTTTTAACTTGGCAGAGTAATATTGGTTGCATCTTTCATATGGTGTCTAGCTTGCATTACTTCTATTTTCTTTAAAGTCCTTTTGCTTAGTTTACACATCGTAGCTGTGAATATGTCATGCCGTCCTGTTTTTCTTACATATTTCATCCTCATACGGTTGTCTTACATCAAAATATTGCTTGTCTATATCATGCATCAATGAGTTCTGAAGAGTGATTTTATTCTTTTGTGTTGTGGGTACGGCTTGACATGGCAAAGTCAAAAAAGAGCAAGGAAAATAATATAGTAGGGTGTGGTGTTACTCGTCGGGTGAAACGAAAAAGGATCTGCCATCAAGATTCTGCTAGTACTTATAGTGCAGTAGAAGGTCCAAGTCCACCGGCTAAATCTACAAACACATTATCACTTGCTCCACCAGCTGCAGCATCCGCTTCAGCTGTACCAGCATCTCAACGAGTTACTCATTCGTTTGCTCTGGAACTGGCCAGTTTCCAAGCTGCCTTCACACCTAACACTACTTCCGAAGCACTACTGACACAACAGGACTTGGCAAGATCAGATGAACCTCATGAGCATCAACACCAAGATGGTACCTGACCAAGTCAAGTTGCAATGGCATGCTCCTTTATATGTACTGTCACAGTTTGATGTACACTAACACTTTCCATATTCGTTGTTGAACTAGGACCATGGCGCAAGCGGAAACAGACATCAGGGATAATGCTTGACAGATTAACAAAATCTAAAGGAGGAAGAATGGAGAACCATTTTGAGGCAGGTTTAAAAAGGCCACATGATGCTACAGAGTCAGCCAAGTTAATATGAGAGGGAGCCGTTGCCGTTAGGTGTCATGCACGTATCCTCCCAACGTGGATCCAGTATAGGAATGAGAAAGACAATACCCAGTTTAACACCTTCCTTGACCATTTATCCGTAAGTGATGTTATTCATTGCAATTAGTAATATTGTCTTGCTCTGTCCCATGCTTTCTAGCCTCCTAATAAGACTCACATTCTTTTTTCAACAGATGAGGTTCAAGTTGGATCCAAAAGATGATGCAACTAAACAAGGATGCACTCATGTTTTTCAGTTTGCTCTGTGACAGTATCGGTACCACCTAAGAAAATCTCACTTTGAAGGCAAGGCTAACAATGAAATCGCCCAAACATCTCCGGTTGAATATATTACAGATGAAGACTGGACAACCCTTGTTAAATAGTGGTATGATCCAAAGTACCAGGTAGGCCATATGTATTTGACCAGACCACATATTGAACTTGTATTTATATATGTGCCTTACAAGTGTATCTTCTTCTAGGCTAACTGTTTGAAGAACAAGACCAACCATTCTAAAGTGAAATTCCAATAGACAACAGGATCTCGTAGCTATATTGCACACTGCGAGGCTCTTGTAAATAGCAGCTACTTCCTTCTTTTTTCTATGCCATATTATCGTATCTATATTGACTTGTTCCAAATACAAAGGAAAGCCCGTGCGGACCAAAAAGAACATGAACCGAATGCAGTGCAAATCTTCAAGGATTGCCACGCCAGCAAGATGAAGGGCATGAGCACACCAATTCAAGCCGCTGTTGTAAGTCCTTACTCCTCTTGCCTTTGAACTGATTGGTACTGTGATGTGTTCATTTAACTACTTGGTTTCCAGCCAATGTCAGTTACTCTGTTCACTTTTATACACAGTTGTCTTAACGTATCATTTCAACTTACATGGTTTAAAAGAGATGAAGGATATTCTTTTGGTCTTGAACTGTAATCTAGTTGTTATGTTCACGTGCGCACACAATGATAAAATAGCCTGTTTGTTTTATATCTGTTTGCCCATGATATGAATGATGTCATACTATGTTCATCCTACTTTAAACCATGTCTCTTTATCATTATATGTCAACGAATGTGAGGAAATAGACAATACAGTAGGCATGCTACATGG
Organism: Triticum dicoccoides; assembly: GCF_002162155.2. NCBI lineage: Eukaryota > Viridiplantae > Streptophyta > Magnoliopsida > Poales > Poaceae > Triticum > Triticum dicoccoides. Next base: position 160,607,646 of record NC_041389.1, read on the forward strand.
ACATATGTTCCGAAAGTGATTTTATTATGTAGTTGGCGCTACAATACATGGTAATGTATTACAGTAGTTCACCAAAATAAGTTATGTATAAACATGTAACCTACTTTGTTTGTTTTTATCTCATTAGTAACTTATCTGGTACACTAATCTAGAAGTTAAAACTTTCAGGAAGCTATGGAACAAATGATTGAACAGCCACAACCACCTAAAGGTGACGAGGCTACCATAGGAACAATGTCACCTCTTGCTGCAGTGCGTCAGTATCTCTCCACTAACAGTGCAAAAAGCACCTTCCTGCGTAATTCTGGGTTGGTTGTCAAGGTAACCTTGTCCAAATCGCCTACTGAACAAAATCTTCCGGCTAGACAGAGTGATTTATCTGTGCTCCAAACACAAGTCCAATCCCTAATGGACGTCGTTTCGGAAACAAGAATAGTGGTTGAAAAATGTCATCAATATATGAATGGTTTTGAAACCAGACTATTAGACATTCGGTTCGTTGTTCAAGAGCAATGGCAGAAAAAAGGTGAAGATCGTGCTGCTCCATCAGATTCTATAGCCTGAAACATTATGTGGGGACCCCGACTCATAAGTCGAGATCACCAAATGCATGTGTATAGTGATCCCAGAGATCAATGCTCACTGAACACACAGAAGCTGAATAACAAGAGTCTTACATCCATACATACCGTCTTACACAAATTAGGACCATTATGGTCAAGTCTTACATTGATAAAGCCTTAAGGGCTGAACATCAAATGAAACACAAGCAGCGGAAATCTTCGTCGATAAGTAGAACCCATGCCATCTACCTTAACCCTACAGGCATTCTGATTGGGAAACGTCCTAGTTCGCATGTTCGTCTCCAAAGAACTCTTCTTCGAACTCCGGTTCTTCCATGCCTGGTCAATTAAATAACAAGTGGCATGCCAATGAGTACTTTGAATGTACTCGCAAGCAACCCATGTTTTGGTTCAAGATACAACAATGCATGATATAGGTAAATTTTTGCAGAAAGCTAGTTTTGAGTGCAATGACATGTTCAACAACTTGTAAGACATGCATCAAGAGAATTCAAGTAACCATGAGGACAGGTTACAGGTATCAACATAAATAGAGTGGGCACCAACCCATCTCAATCACGTCAAGTCCTTTGACTTGACCCAAGTAGTTATCCAAACACACACACTGGTTTGTAAACTCTGGACATAGTTTAAGCAGCACCGCCCAACCGTCCTTGACCGTGGACACGGCTATTCGAATAGTTTTACACTCTGCAGAGGTTGCACACTATACCCACAAGATCCGGGGAACTTCCGTGTCATCCACGACCCGCGATACCTCAAGTACCTGGGGTAAGCACCCGATCACTACCTTTCCCTAGACGACACTAACATGGAGTCCACTCGATTGGTAGTAACCCCCGTGCCTAACATTTCACATTATAAAGTTGTGGAGCCTCGCTCCCAATTCATCAGATACCACAAGCACGGGGTACCAACGGTGTGTTCGGTGCCCTGTGAAAACAGTCATGGCCGCCCTACCTGGCACGACCCCGTCCGGGGAGAGCGCACCAACAACTCTCCCATCACTAGTAATGCGGGCTCCAAGCTAGTATCGGTCTAGGTAATCAATAATGCCCTTTCCCATATAAGGGTAGAGTGGTTGCGCATGTAAGGTTGAGACAATCATCAAATCTTAAATCTAATCCGTTTTCGAAAACAACTCACACACTTGCCTCGGTACACCACTTCGTCATCAAGTGGTTACCCATCTCATCATCTCCCTCGGGCATAAGTGGCACCCGACGGGGTTTTCGAAAAGTCTTTTGAAAATACATTGTCTCCATCACCATGCATATTCCCGTCCCTTTTTGCGTAGCACTACTTCAGCATCCTATCTACTCCCACCGTCATAACCCTCATAAGAAGGTAGGGTTATGCACAATGCAAGTGTCAACGAGGAAGTTCGGTGGCAAACCATCAAGTGGATACCACCTCATCATGATTCCGTTGCAACAACAATATGGTGCTATATGACATGCGTTAAAAGGGTTTCATAGACATGGTCAAAGGGCTGCTTGCCTGGCTCAACAAAGTCTTCTGGGTCTTCAAAGTCTTCTGGTCCAACTCCTTCGTCAGCAACGCAATCTATCGTCACAAAATAATAACGGGAAAAATAAGTCAATAATAAAACAGAAAAACCAAAGTGCTCAGACAAATGTAAACTCATTTTTGTTAAATACTAGGGTGAAAACTCAGAAGTGGAAAATTTCTAGTTTTGGATTTGGAGTAGTAGAATAGGAGAAATGGATTTACAAAGGCATATTTAAATGCTTAAAATCACATTTAAATATTTACAGTGAAGAAAAGGTTGTTGGATTTGAATGAAAGTTGCACCATTAAATAGGTTGCAATATTTTAGGAATTTAGAAATTGGAGTTAATTTATTTGGACATTTATTTTATCCTGTGGAATATTTGGAAAAGTGACAGAAAAAGAAAAGGAAAAGGGCCCTGTGCCTGCTAGGCCAGAACAGCGGTAGGGCAGCAGGCCCAGCCAGAGAGGCGGCCCAACGCACTGGTGCACACACGCGCACCAGGTTCAAACCTGACGGGCGGGGCCCGGGCGTCAGGATGTGAGGCCGACGGACGGGCCCCACGGCCGTCGTCGTCAACCCTGGGTCAGAGAGGGCGGCGAGATCACCGGCGACGATGCGGGGCACGGCGAGCTTGTACAAGGGCAGGGACGGACTCAGCGTTGTGTCGCCGTTCAGGTGGAGGTGGTGGACGTCACCGAAGTTGCCTGGTTCGCCGGCGACTAGATCTCGCGGCGGAGAAGCTTCGGGCGTCGACGGCTCCGGCCGTTTCCGGCAGCTATAGAGAGGGGAAACAAGGGGGAAAGGATCAGAGGGCTGCAGGGGTTCCAGATCGAGGCAGAGGAGGAGCGGGGACGGCCTATACCTTGCGAACTCTGGCGAGCCGAAGCGGCGGAGATCGAGCTCGTTCTCGAGCTTGGGCGGCTCTGGAGAGGAACTGGGGGTGTAGGGGGAGTGTTTGGTGGTGCAGAGAGCGAGTGGTGAGGAGAGGAGGGCTCGGGGAGGCCTTTCAATAGGCGAACAGCGAGGTCCCGTAGACCCGTGCGCCGGCGAGCTCACGCTCGTCGCTGATGGGCTCGGGGGAAGCAGGCATCGTGTCTGGGTGTTCCTGGATGTCGACTACGTCGGGTGAGACAGAGAGAGGGAGTGGGGAGAGGTCAGAGGCGCGCGCGTGTGAGGCACGCCATTGGCGCGCTCGGGCGGCAAGTGTTTGCTAGCGCGGAGGCGCGGGGAGGAGGAGAGAGGAGGGGGCCGACCGCGTAGCATGTTGCGGACGCCGAGGCGCATTGGCAGGCGCGTGGGGGAGGCCCGACTTGGTCGGAGGCGTCGGGCAGAGGGCGGCTATGGTACGGGAGCGCACTGTAGCGCGCTCCAGAGCGCCAAAATGGCCGGCATGGCATTTTCTATGCCTCGTGGGTGCGGCCAACCGTGTCCAGTAGCTCAAGGGTAGAGTAAAGAAGTAGGGGGAGGCATTGGATGCTCTGGATGGCCGCTGGGGTGAGGAGAGAAGTGAGGAAGAGGGAGAAATGGGCTGTCTAGAGAGAGAAAGTGGCATTTTACCCATCCAATAATTGAGCTATGGGCTTGTCATTGTTACTGGAGGTGAAAGGGGTCTAGGAGGAGCTGTGGTAAAAAGTTGAGCTCAAGGAGAATAGTTTTAATGGTCAAAATGGGGATTTTTGAAAAGTGGCAGAAGGTGTTTGATAAAGGTTTTGGCAAGCAAATGATTTCCAGTTGCCATGAGACTCCACAGGGTGAAATGACACATATAATTAGGGCCTTCCACCAATTTGGAGCTTATTTGGGCAAAGTTGCCACTGCAACTTTTGTAAACCCTAGAAATTAGCAGAAATGGACTTGTGTAGATCTAGTTGAGCATGACACTTCTCCTTGTTGCACTACTTGGTGTAGTGGCCTAATTTGGTCATGTGAACATGCTCACAAAAGTTGGGGTTAAGGGGAGAAAGTTGGTAGCACAAACTTGTTCAAATATGATTCTGGTCAGAGAGGGTTTTGGGGCATTTTGGTGAACCAAAATGACTTTAACTGACATGAGGCTTTGCAAGGTGATCACAATATGCATTTCTGACTTGCTGGATTTTCCTTGGAGTTTTTTGAAAATATTTCCTGTAGAAATATTTCAAATCATTGAAATGGGCATAAATGGTTTTGGGAGGTTTTGTCCAATATTTTGAGCATGACCATGTGTTGAAACTCTTATATATGGAAAATATATGTCCACTGAGTTTCCCTGATTTTTGTCAAATATTTTTGAAACAATAAAATAATTATTTCCTATTAAAGACCATTTCTGGCCTTAAGAAAAAGCTTTTAAATAAAATGGAAAAATAATTTTTAAATTATATTTTTGTGGTTTATGGGAGTCCTACATCTAATAGGATTCAAATATAGTTTTTGAAATATTTTTCATACCCAAAATCAAGCACATGCAGTGTAATCCTCAATTCAGGGGTTTTGGAAAACTAATTTTAGAAAATACTTTTTGGCCAAATTACTTTTGTAAGAAAATACTATATTGCACTATACACATGGCATGATCATTGGGCAGAAGTTTGGGGCAAGGAGATGAAGTATATAAGGTGGAGTTGTGTTGACTTTAAAGAGCACTTGAAAATCACAGAGAGAAAACCAACTCCAAAAGCCAAATAATGCAAAAGTTTTTGTTGGTTCTAATTTTCATGCTTTAATAATGCAAATGAAATGTTACAAAATGCAGGGTGTGACACATTAGAACTCAGGTCAAATGATATGTGCTTCTATACATCTAATGTTGCTTTTATCTGCAAGGACTGTAAACTTTATGCCAACAGGCCTTTTGTTGTATGGTTGGAATTTATTTTGTTGTGATACAACATTTATGATCCTGCCAAAGGCTGGAGTAATTACGACGCTATTTTTGTACAGTGTAGGTTTATCTTAGTAATATATTCGGCCAAAAGCTTTGTAGGAGCCCAACATGCCAACATTCGTCGGGCCCATTCCAATTGGGCTCAAAACGATTATGGGCCTAAATTTGCATGTAGCCCACTAAAAATATCTGGGCCTAAATCAGCATAAGCTTTCATATTTTTCTGGTAGGCCTGTGCCCATAGTGGGCCTTTAACTGGCTTGAACATAATTTGGGCCCTCGGTAACAATAGGGTGTTTACACGTGTAAATATCTCGAGCCCATAAAAAACATGGGCCTTTAATAGGCCGAAAGTTAGATTGGGCCCTGATTGTGCCAAATAACCCACTGGTCTTAGCAGGCCGAAATGGTGGCCCATTTACGATGCGGATCTTTCATCGGCCGAAATTCGGACAGGCCATAAATGCACCGACCTAATACACGGGCCTTTAACAGGCCGGATGTTCGGTCGGTCTAGATTAGTGTCATTTTTATATGGGCCGTTAATGGGCCCGATGTGACGTTGGGCCACATATGGCCCATGGATTTCGTCCGACGTTAACAGGCCAAAAATCACAACAGGCCAAAAGTGTCCCAAATCTATAGTGGGCCTCTAACAGGCCGAATGTCAGACATGGCCGAATATGACACAAATCCTTCACGGTTTTTTATGGGCCAAAAGTTTCAATGGCCTGTAAATGGGACCATATGAAGCAGGACATTTAATAGGCTGGAAATACACTCGGCTATAATCTGGCCCAAATACTTAGCGGACTGTTAAAGGGCCAGAAGTGACCATGGGCCGCGATGATGACAAGTATAGGACAGGACGTTGACGGGCCGATTTGACACTAGCCGTACGGGCCCTAACTGAGAATGTTGGGTGAGGGAGTCCCGAATTAGGGGGTGTCCAGATAGCCGAACTATCATCTTTGGCCGGACTCCTGGACTATGAAGATACAAGATTGAAGACTTCATCCCGTGTCCGGATGAGACTTTCCTTGGCGTGGAAGACAAGCTTGGCGATACGGATATGTAGATCTCCTACCATTGTAACCGACTCTGTGTAACCCTAGCCCTCTCCGGTGTCTATATAAACCGGAGGGTTTTAGTCCGTAGGACGGACAACAATCATACCATAGGCTAGCTTCTAGGGTTTAGCCTCTTTGATCTCGTGGTAGATCTACTCTTGTACTACCCATATCATCAATATTAATCAAGCAGGAGTAGGGTTTTACCTCCACCGAGAGGGCCCGAACCTGGGTAAAAACATCGTGTCCCTTGTCTCCTGTTACCATCTGCCTAGACGCACAGTTCGGGACCCCCTACCCGAGATCCGCTGGTTTTGACACCGACACTGGTGCTTTCATTGAGAGTTCCTCTGTGTTGTCGCCATTAGGAAGGATGCCTCGTCCCGTCTTTAAAGATGCCTCGCCATTAGGATGGATCTTTGGCCATCGGCCAAACTCTCCGGCTAGGCGGTTTTCTTACGACCGTCTGTTCGGCCGCCGCGCCGACGATGACTACTCGGGTCATCAAAAGCAATCGTCACGTCAACTCGGAACTCGCCGAGCAGCTAGATCCAATGGAGCTCTCCTCCTTAAACGAGCTCTTGGATCGCATCGCTGCCCTGGGAGTCGCTACAGACTACGATCAGATTGGGCCTAAAATCGATCTGAGAGAGATCAACTCTCCCCAGGCTACCTGAGGGAGTCCTGGACTAGGGGGTGTCCGGACAGCCGGACTATCATCGTCCGCCGGACTACAAGACTACGAAGATACAAGATTGAAGACTTCGCCCCGTGTCCGGATGGGACTTTCCTTGGCGTGGAAGGAAAGCTTGGCAATACGGATATGTAGATCTCCTACCATTGTAACCGACTCTATGTAACCCTAGCCCTCTCCGGTGTCTATATAAACCGGAGGGCTTTAGTCCATAGGACACAACCTACATTACAACAATCATACCATAGGCTAGCTTCTAGGGTTTAGCCTCCTTGATCTCGTGGTAGATCCACTCTTGTAATACACATCATCAATATTAATCAAGCAGGACGTAGGGTTTTACCTCCATCAATAGGGCCCGAACCTGGGTAAAACATCGTGTCCCTTGTCTCCTGCTACCATCCGCCTAGACGCACAGTTCGGGACCCCCTACCCGAGATCCGCCGGTTTTGACACCGACATTGGTGCTTTCATTTAGAGTTCCTCTGTGTCGTCACCGATAGGAAGGATGCCTTCTCCTGTCTTCAGGAACGGTATTTTCGCCAAAGGGGCCTTGGCCGCCGGCCAAACTATACAGCTAGGTGGTTTTCTTATGACCGCCTGTCCGGCCACCGCTTCGACAATGACTTCTCAAGTCGTCAAAAGCATTCTTCACGTCAGCTCGGAATTTGCCGAGCAGCTGGATCCAATAGAGTTCTCGTCTGTCAACGAGCTCTTGGATCGCTTCGCCGCCCTGGTAGTCGCTACAGACTACAATCAGATTGGGCTTAAAACCGATCTGAGAGAGATTAACTCTCCCCAAGTCACCCACCACATTGCAGTGGTAGAGGAACAATGCGGCGACTCTTCTCCTGTATTGAAAACTAGCCATGTCTAGGCTCCCGAACCCTCCATGCCGAATTCCCGCGGAGGGACGGACTTAGATCGAGCACTGAACTTAAAGTCAGGCATCATTCCGGACTCGTTGGACAACGTCCAGCAATCCAAGCTTCCAAATTTGGAAACTTCCCGGCCTTCGAGCCTTGAGATGGGTAGGGTTCCGGACTTAATTCCACCCACCCGCCCAGATATATGCGATCTATCTCTAATCCGGCAAGAGCCCGCTGAAACAGTACATCACTACTGGGCCAGATTCCTCCTGGTTATGGACAGGATAAAGGACTGCCGAGAGGAAAACGCAATCTCATTTTTTTGCAATAATTGCACGGACAAGGGAATCCTGAACGTCGTCAGCCGTCATGAAATCACACGCTTCGCCGACCTGGCGTCCATAGTACGAAAGTACTGTGCGATGGAGAGTTTCCGGAAAACCAAAAATAAATTCTGGGACAATCCGGCCCCGAATATAACCCTAGTCCGCAACAAAAGGGTGCATTACACTCAGGCACCGGACACAAAGATCAAAAAGCAAAAACCTCATAGAGGGCACGGAACCGTACTGGAGGGATGGCTCTGCGGACCCTGTAAAATTCACAGTACAGAAGGCGCCGTCCCAACACATAGCCTTCGAGCATGTTGGATATTACGGCAGGTGGCCAAAAGTGGCGAGGAGCTTCTAGCCCCGGAAAACCACTCCAACAATACCGGTACGGTATCAACAGTCTTCGAGACTTACGCATCAAATAATATGCGGAAACGAACAATCCGCAGCCTCGCCGAAGTCTACCAAGTAGCAACAACAAATCCATGGAGCGACACAGCCATCACCTTCAACGCCAGCGACGAACCTAAATTTCGAACAGCCCGAGCACCAGCCGCACTGGTACTTAGTCCAATAGTGGACGGCTTTAGACTTACAAAGGTCCTCATGGATGGCGGCAGCGGATTAAACCTCATCTACGAGGAAACTCTTCAAAAAATGGAAATAGACTGGAGCCGCATTGAGCGAAGCAGCACAACCTTCAGAGGAATAATCCCTAGCCGGGAAGCGCACTGCACCGGAAAAATCACACTCGATGTGGTATTCGGCTCGCCGGACAATTACAGATCCGAAGAAGTCACGTTCCAAGTGGCCCCGTTCAACAGCGGATATCACGCTATATTAGGACGAGAGGCATTCACAATTTTTCAAGCAGTACCCCATTACGGGTACATGAAGCTCAAAATGCCTGGGCCCGGCGGAATAATCACTCTCGTTAGTGATCCGGACATAGAACTCCGCGCCGAAAACAAGATAGCCGCATTAGCCCTGGAGGCACTATCCGAAGCCCTAGCGGCAGAAGAACTCACCGCGCTGCGCTCTACTATAAATAGGGACGACGTGATACTCGATAAGAGATCCAAGTCCACCTCCTTTAAACTAGTGGACGAAATAGTAAAATTCCAGGTCCATCCAACGGACCCAACAAAGACGGCCTCCATCGGGGCACAATTGAACCCTGATGTAGACGCCGCACTGCGAGAATTCCTTCGGGAAAATTGGGACATTTTCGCCTGGCACCCCTCGGATATGCCCGGAATCCCATGCAGATTGGCAGAACACAGCCTAAACATCCTAAAAGGATTCAAGCCAGTCAAACAGGCTCTTCGACAATTTTCCGAACCCAAAAGACAGGCAATGGGAGAAGAGCTAGCCAAACTATTGGAAGCCGGATTCATCAGAGATATCAAACATCCGGATTGGCTAGCAAACCTGGTAATGGTACCAAAGAAGGACAAATCCTGGCGCCTATGCATCGATTTTAAAGACCTCAACAAGGCCTGCCCAAAGGATCCCTTCCCCCTCCCCCGCATCGACCAGATAATCGATGCTACTGTAGGGCATGACTCATTGTGCTTCCTTGACGCATACTTCGGCTACCATCAAATCAAGATGGCGGAAGCGGACCAAGCCGCAACGGCATTCATCACTCCATATGGACCATTCTGCTTCAACACAATGCCCTTCGGACTTAAAAATGACGGTGCAACATATCAGCGCATGATTCAAACATGTCTGGCCACCCAGATCGGCAAAACAGTAGAGGCATACGTAGACGACGTAGTCGTCAAAACCAAACATGTCGAAACTCTAGTAGACGACTTGAGGCTCATATTCGACAACCTCAGAGCATATGACATCAAGCTGAATCCGGAAAAATGCATTTTCGGCGGACCAGCCGGAAAGCTGCTGGGCTTCATTGTATCTGGTAGAGGAATTGAAGCAAACCCAGCCAAGATCCGAGCTCTGTCACAGCTAGATATCTCAAAATACCTCAAGCAAATACAAAAATTGACTGGATGCGTGGCGGCTCTAAGCTGCTTTATCTCCCGTCTAGGATAAAAGGCATTGCCCCTCTATCGCCTCCATAGGCGCACCGAACACTTCGAGTGGACGGATGCTTCCACGGCCGGACTCGAAGAAATAAAGGCCATATTGGCAACAAATCCGGTCCTGGCTGCGCCCAACCTGGGCGAACCAATGTTGTTATACATCGCAGCAACACATCAAGTTGTAAGCGTGGTACTCGTCGTTGAACGAGAGACAGAAGGGCATAAATTCCCTCTTCAAAAACCAGTGTACTACGTATCCATTGTGTTAACCCCCTGCAAGTCCCGTTACCCGCACTATCAAAAGATAGCGTATGCGGTGTTCATGGCATCCCGGAAGCTCCGACACTACTTTCAAGAGTGTTCGATAACAGTGGCCTCCGAAGTACCACTCAATGACATTATAAACAACCGCGATGCAACGGGCAGGATTGCAAAATGGGCCATTGAGCTCTTACCATTCGATATAACTTACAAACCTCGGCGAGCTATAAAGTCACAAGTTTTGGCTGACTTTGTCACTGAATGGACCGAAGCCGAACTCCCTAAAGAGTACGGCGCATACTCCAATTGGATTATGCACTTCGACGGCTCTAAAATGTTGGCTGGACTGGGGGCTGGCGTCGTATTGACGTCCACGACCGGGGATACAGTCCAATACGTACTTCAAATAATGTACACGGACTCCAACAATGCAGCCAAATATGAGGCCCTTTTACATGGTCTCCGGATGCCAATCTCCATGGGCATTCAACGCCTAGAGGTGCGCGGGGATTCAAACCTTGCAATATCCCAAATAAATGGAGACTTTGACGCCAAAGATCCGAAAATGGCAGCATATCGCAACGCTGTCCTAAAAATGTCAGCTCGGTTTGAAGGACTCGAATTCCATCACGTAGCCCGAGATAATAACCAAGCAGCTGACGTACTGGCATGCATCGGCGCAAAACGTGACGCTGTCCCTCCAAACATCTTCCTGGAACGGCTCTTCAAGCCATCAGTACTATGGGAAGAGGAGTCCGGAAACGACAAAACGGAAAAAACCGCGCCAACGACATAATGGCAGTAATCGCCCCGTGGACACAACCATTCCTATCCTACTTGCTTAGGCAGGAACTTCCCGAAGACAAAAATGAGGCCCGCTGCATAGTCCGGCGATCTAAAGCCTACAAGGTCCATGAGGGAGAACTTTATAAGAAAAGCACAACCGGAGTCCTTCGAAGGTGCATCTCCGAAGAGGAAGGGCGAAACCTTCTGGCTGAAATTCACGTCGGACTAGGCGGACACCACGCCGCAGCTCGGGCCCTTGTAGGAAAGGCATTCCGTACAGGATTTTATTGGCCGACGGCCCGGGAAGATGCTCAGGACTTAGTCCAAAGATGCGTCGGTTGTCAGCTCTTTGCTAATCAGAGCCATATGCCACCCACCGCCCTAAAAACTATACCCATTACCTGGCCGTTCGTGGTCTGGGGGCTTGACATGGTTGGACCCCTTAAAGGAGGAACCCACAAGCAAAGGTACCTATTGGTCATGGTGAACAAATTCACCAAATGGATAGAGGCCAAGCCAGTTAAAACGGCAGAGTCCGGACCAGTGATAGACTTTATCTCCGGGGTAGTACACCGTTTTGGTGTCCCCCACAGCATCATCACTAATAACGGCACGAAATTTATGGCCGACGAGGTTAAATCGTGGTGCAAAAATATGGGCATTAAGCTCGATTACGCTTCAGTCTATCATCCTCACACCAACGGTCAAGTGGAACGAGCAAATGGTCTAATAATGAGCGGCATCAAACCCAGACTAGTGCGGTCACTTACGAAATCTGACACGCACTGGGTAGAGGAGCTCGACTCCGTACTCTCGGGGCTGCAAACAACGCCCAACCGTACTACCGGATTCACACTATTTTTTATGGTATACGGCGCAGAGGCAGTTCTGCCCTGCGACATTATTCATGACTCACCTCGAGTGCGCATGTATGAAGAAAGAGAGGCCGAGCTGGATCGGCAAGACAGCTTGGACGCATTGGAGGAAGAATGCGACGTCGCCAAGGCTCGTTCCACATTCTATCAGCAGCAGGCTCGAAGATACCAAAGCAGAGAAGTACGGGCCAAGACTTACAACGTTGGCGAACTAGTTCTACGCCTGCCGGACAAGGAAAAGGACAAGCTCAAGCCCAAATGGGAGGGCCCCTTCATTATCGATCAAGTCCTGACCGGCGGAGCGTACCGTCTACGAAATGCGTCGGACAACCGACTTGAGCCGAACCCATGGAACGCAGCCCGCCTCCGAAGATTCTATGCCTAGCGCCGGACTAAGAGTTCGTCCCCTTCCCCTGTTCAAATTTTTACACTTTAGCTGTCTTTTGTTTCTCTTTCTTGCCTTAACCCTTTCACTAAAAAACCCTTAAGGGCCTACTTGCGCATTGTTCGCATACACTTGATGTGCCATCCGCACTCATTATACCTGGGGGCTTCTTTACCAGAAGCTTAATTATAAGGGCTTCATGCCCAGCACATGTGTCAAGCTTCCACATGTACCTTTTATTCACCATTATATGCATCGATATGACTTAAGTTTTGGCCAAGCTGGGTTGCCTGGCTCCTGTGCTTACCCCTACGTTCCCAATTGTTCGGCTAGGAGGTAAAGGGAGCACCTCTGCGATTGTTACTGCCGGGTCAGCCGGATGTGTACCTCAGACTGGGTGAAGCCGAAAGCTAGCGTTCTTAAGGGAATATTCGGTCGGTGACTTGAAAGATGATTTTTTATCTACTTATTTATCTGCCCCTAGATGTTTTTCTGCTCTTTTCGCAGTCCGGACATGCACTTTAGGGCATGCCTCCCAGGGAAAGGAACCCCTAACGGAACTATTCTCCCTGGAAGATGTTTCTTACTAACCATGTAATATAACATAACTAGTCGGGCACTTGTCTGTTAAAGCACTAATGACCCCTACGCCTGGTCTCCATGCATACCCCGATTGTTTCTTAACCGAGAAGATATTTGGACACACTCCGCATTCTAGGGTCCCGAGGTTGAAGCGAAAAGGTCGGGCAAAGACAAACGATCTACAATCCGGATAGAAGGCATTTCACATGTCATTTTAAAAATACATTGTCAAATCTACTGACTGTATTCCTCCTCAATCCCGTCTAACAGGCTGTCTAATTTACAGCCTGTTGGGAAAATTTAGCGGCCAACCCTACTTGGCCGTATACTAAACTCACAGGGATCTCCTTCCCATCGGGCCCCATAGGTCCAACCTCGGCCATGTGGTTGGGATCCGCCTTCTTGTACCGCGTCTTCACCATGGCCCAAGCCTCCCTGGCACCTTGGCGGCAGGCCGAAATCTTCCATAAACGGAAGCGCTGCCGCACTCCCTGAAGCTTCTCCGCAAGCTCCCCAAGACCCTCGGGTAGGGAGAGGGCTGGCCATAAAGCCTGGACGACGCCGCTCATTGCCTGCCGAACTCGTTCGAGCAGCCGCAACAGCTCGGGAAGTTGATCACCCGTTGATACGGGCATCTCCTCCGCAGGGCGACCTGTGAGTATACCTACAAGACATATTTTGTCAATTGACTTCCTCGCCGAACTCTTCTTTTCAAAGGAGTCTGCTCAAGCACTTACTATAGATGCCGCGACGAAGCCGCTGATTCTCTTTAACGGAGCCGGACAGCTCAGCCCGAACGCCTTTCAGCTCTTCTCCAAGCTGGGCATGGGCATCTTGAAGCTTGTTCCTTTCTTGATGCACTCTATTCAGCACACTCTCGCCGGCCTTCAACTGGCGCAGTAGTTCCTGCCTGTCCGGATCCTGTCCGGCACCACCTGCAATGTCATTATTAGACTTGCGCGCATGCCGCACAGCGCTTATATTTTTCAAATAATGTGTTACCAGGAGGGGTCTCTGTGTTTCCTCCTGCGGCAGCGAGTGCGGCCTCAAGTTGGGCCTTGCACTCTTGCAGCTCCTGAGACAGTTGGGTATTCTTCTCGGTAAGATCCTGCGTTTCAAATGATCCTTAAATCAGTTAATATAACTACTTTAAGTCTCGGGGGCTACTGGCATATATAGCTATTAAATTCTCTTACCTGTATGTCTTTTACGTATTGCTCCTTGGCTCTGGTAAAACCATCTTGAGCAGCAAGGAGGTGCGCGTCCCCCGCGTTAAAGGCATTCAACGCCTCAGGGGAGAAGCACGCGTCACGAAATACCGTCCGGCGGCGCCTATGGTTCATGGCGCTCTCCACCTTAGACTTGGTGGCGGACAGTCTGTTGGCATCCTCCATCGGAGGAGTGTCCGGCTCGCGCCTTGCGCTCGCCTCCCCCTCCATACCAGGTGTTGGAGCCTGGCTGGTAGAGGTTGGATTGGCAACCTCCACGCCCGCAGTACGGCGGGCGCTTTTTCTCCTACAAAAGTCATGAGCACTCAAACACTTCCTAGGAACGTTGCTCCAAGTAATGAATTGTGAGCTATACCTTTGCGGCGACGTTTCAGTCCGCGACACGCTCCTCTTTCGCCTACTGGTCCGGACTGGCCTTTGTTGGTCAGCCGCCACAGGCTCGGCTTCCGCCCTAAAGGCGCCTCCTGCACAGCGCCATCATATACGGTGGTCAGATATAAACAAGGAAGGAATAACGGTGTCAGGACTTCAGTCACAATCACCTGGGAAGCCGGATATAGTCCGGGATAGTCAGCCGTAATGGCGACTAAAGCATTATCCATGCTGAGCTGGTGGAACACCCCGTCGATTAGCTCCACCTTTATGTCCGGATCCTCTTCGGAGGCCGGATCCCGGGATCTCTCCGGATCCTCGGGTTGCGGAGCTGGACTTATCATGTCCTCCACAATCCGACGCAGTTCCTACGCCGAAGACATAATATAAGAAGCTTAAACTTTGAAAGCATGGGTCGGGCCATTAAAGTGTTCGCTTACCCAACACCGAGGGTTATTCATGGAGAACCCATTCAAGGGGTTCGTCTGAAGGAAGTCCTCCTTCTCCCCCTTGTACAGGCCGGACAGGATCTGCACCAGATCCTCGGCCGAATCCGGTCCTTTGCGGCCATGACGGGTGCCATCGTCTTCCCTGTTGAAATCCCACATGGGGTGGCCCCTATATTGCAGTGGCTGCACCCCC